>NW_010231383.1:42558-61240 GCF_000690775.1 Eurypyga helias | reverse complement strand
AAAAAGAAAGCTCAGAGTGTAAGACTATCTACTGTTGTGATAAATAAGTAAAAGTCATATCAGCCTGAAGCAAGAGAAAACATTTCTAGACTGTTTAAATTACTCTTTCTTGGAGCAACTGCTAAGGGAATCAGAAGACACTGTTAGATGATTTCTGAGTACTGTGAGTGATCTGATATAAAAATCTACAACTATAAAACACCTAAAGTACATTGGTGGTCATAATGTACTCAAATCCTCTCTCCTTGTCACTGGACAAAAGTCATGAATGTTATTAACTGCAGCATTTACCTTTAAAAAGAGAAAATACATAGAAATAAAAGCGATGAATAGAAAATCACATCCAGAAGTTTAAAATTCTTACAGACTCACTAAAGAATATTTAAAGACAGTATATTAAAGATTCACATTAAATGTATGCTATCAGTTAGATTTCACAGATTCACAGAATGATAGGGGTTGGAAGGGACCTCTAGAGATCACCTAGTACAACCCCACTGCCAGGGCAGGGTTACATGTAATACTTAAAAGAAGCAGGCCAAAACCAGATTTAAAGGAGTGACTTCCTAAGTGTAAAAAACTCACAGTAAAACTCAACCTAGTCAGTGAATACACTAGAGAATAGGTGTACATGAGGTGTGAATCATGTAAAATAACTGCTTGGAGAATTTAAGACTGTAGAAGGAAAAAAATGCATATTGGCTTTGATGTTTGTTATAGGCAAGTCTAAACGAATTTTACCTGGAACCTATTATTAAGATAGGAAATATCTGGTGATCAGATTCTCAAATTAATTTTAGTAGTAGAGGTTTTAGATTTAATAAAGTTTCAAAGAACCAGGACAAGATTGTATTTTGTACAAAAAAGTTAAAGACATTAAATATGAAAATTGTAAAGCTACCTATAACGTAGCTTCTTACTTAAATCCATTGTGGTGACAGAAGAAGCTTAGACGGTAGGGCTAAAATCTTTACACTGACCATTGGAACTACACACATGCAAATTTGAGTTTCATAACATATATAAAAATAAGAGAGTGAAAAACAGTATAAATAGACACATAGGTTAATCTACATAGCAGATAGTCATGCTTTAAATGCATTCAAGTATTTGAATCATTTGGACAGGCAGTCTATAAAATACACTTTGCTTTTCAACTATCTATTGATAGACTTAACCACAAAAGACTTTAATAAACATTTTAATACCATCTAGTGAAGACATTAAGCTCTTTGGTAAGGTGAGTACTCTTGTTACTCTAATCATTTGTTAGGAGATAGAAAGCAAAAAGATCAAAATATTTTTTTCATAATGAGGGGAGCATATAGATTTTAGTTTCTTGAGGGAGGAAGTCATAATGAGGTCCTAAAATTTTAAAATTCTGGATAATCAAACCCAAATGTAATCTGCAAAACTTTTAGAAGAATGGTTCAATTCTAAGTCATTCTGAAGTAAAACAATAGATAAAGGGAGGAAAAAAAAATACCTTAGAAGCAAAAAGTGCTAAATCAAAGTTACAAGTTATTGCAGTACTGTATGCCCTGTTCACTGTATGTTACAATAAAGACAGAACAGTAAAAACTGTAAGGAAAAGGAATTAGAATTCTTGAAAACATGGAATAATTTATTGATCACACCCTGATTATAATCCTTCAGCCTGGGAAAGGAATGCCTGAGGGATGTATGACAGTCATCTAAAAGACCTCAAAAAAATGTTGAGAAGAAAGGTCTATGATCTACAATTCCTACTCACAGAATAATTGGAAAGTATTAAGTGGAACTGTTTCTTTACGTTCTTTTGACTTTTTCTGTGTATTCGTTGAAGGTTTTGATTGACAGTTTTGACAGTCATATCCATTCTTCTGAAGCATGTCTATTGCCTTTTTAGGTCTTGCCTGGAGTATAAAAAAAAGAACGAGGATTTCAGAGAATCCAAGGGGATTATTTTGGTAGTTTTTGAAGTGTGAGGGGAAGAGAAGAAGAAAAATCCCTGCTTGTTGCCTTGCAAATAATTGCTAAGACACAAGCTGGAGAGAAAAAGGAGCTTTATAAAGGTTGTGAGAGAATGATTAGCTTAGAGGATGGAAAGTTGATAATGGTTAAGAAGCAAAGGCTGTGGCATTGGACAACCTCCAGGAAAGAGCTGCCAGGAAACATGGACTAGTGGCTCTGCTGGGACAGAGGATTTCTGCCTGGCATCCTGTATATCAGCCTTTCTGAGTATCCTGGAGACATCTTTACATCACTGGTTTCATGTTCCCTGTCCTTTCTTTTTCTCTCCAAGACAGTGGCTTAGCATTAAGGTGCAAGGGAAGACACTGTAGGATGGTATACACTCTGCCTCTAGCTTGCAGCAATAGAAGCATGAGGTGGCAGGATGGTAACTTCAATGTTCCCTGTTCACTAAGCATACCTGTAGAAGAGGAAGAAACAGACCTAATCACTCTTGAGTCTTTGTGAGGGCACAATGTGCTGTTCTGCTATCAAAAGGCAGCCTCTTTTTCAGTACCACTCAGGTTGCCAGGGACAGGGTTCTCCGTTTGTAGTGGGAAGTGCACCAGTAGGTAGTAGGTAAAACAAAGCAAGAGCAGGCTGTAGTGTTCGTATTTCAAGGTTTGGATCCACTTTGTATTGTGCCTTTGCCACATACATTAAGAAAATGCTCTGAATTTGTCTAAAAAAGATGCTCCACAAAGTCCAGGGTATTCACCTCCTGAAAACTCCATTGACTAGAAAGTATCTACCTGTCTGTCTCCACCTCTATCTCCATTGTTACCTTTTTCCCTGTTTTTGGTATCTCTATCACTGCCTGTCTCTTACTCTGTTTGTATTCTGTCTGCTAAACTCAGGAAGGGAGATGGTTTCTCATCCTAAATGCTGTCCTCCTAGACACACACTGTCTCTAAATTCAAAGTGATTCCAGAGTCCCACATGAGTTCTTCCAAGAGGACAAAAGTCATAAGAAGTCCCCCAAACAACAAGGTGCACACAACATTGATGCCTTTCTTTTGCTTGTATGTCACTTCAACATGCTGGATGGTAACTGTGCACAGCTTGCTAGACACTCTTTGAAGACATTTGAGATCCCAAAGTGGTGGATCCCACACACCAATTTCTTTTATGGAAGAAACTGGGAACACAGATGCAGTATCAGAAACTAAAGAAGTCCTTGACTTGATATGAACACTGTTTAGCAACAACTAAGAAGCATTAGTATGTTTTCAGTATTATTCTCAGCACAAATCCAAAAGATAGCCTCATATTGTACTGTGATGAAGTTTAACACTGTCCCAGCTGAAACCAGCACAAACACAAACAGGTAAGGGTCATCCCTTCATGTTCAACCTAGGACAAAGATAGTTTGGAGAAAGCAACTAATGGGTGTGTTACATTTTGGCTACTTTGTAACAGAAAACAAACCTCTACTTTTAAATTAGTAGAAGCTTGCTTCTGAATACATTTTCATCCACAGACTATCAGAGAATCCTGAAAACAGTCAAATATAGGTGATAACCCGTGAATAGGTGAGTGTCCTTGAACCCACTCTGTGCCTATTGATTAAAGACTTACAACTTGGGATGCTGTATGCATTGCTCCAAGAAAAGAATACTGAACTAAAGTCTCAGTGAAAGCACCTTGTCTCTTGCAAGGCTTAATGTCTGGTTTATTGCAACAAATAATACTGGCAAGGGATGAAACTGCTAACTAAGAGATAAAAAATATTACTCGAATCAACCAATAGTAGTAACAGCTTAGTACTGAAAACACTGAGATAGTTTGATACAGTATAAAATTAATAAAGCGAGGCTTGATTGTATTTCCTTTTTATATGGCTAATTATTTATTTCTGCATGAACAGGTGTTCATTGGTAGAAAAAGATTTATTTTTTTTTTTTAATTTATGTGCCTCACTAGAAGACATTAAAATGGTATTGCAGGTATCCACAACTAAGAGACAGGTCTGAAAACAACGATCAGAATGTACAATCATTACCTAGACTGAAAATGTTGATATTCTAAAGACAACTAGGGTTTTGACTTTTATGTTTCTCAGGCATCTAAATGTTCTTTTACTTCACATACCAATGAAAAAAAGCCTGGAAAATTAGTCAAGCCTCAAGTGTGTTCAGAAATGCGACATTTCTTTTGGGACATTATGCACTTTAACTGGCAGCCATTCTCAGGACAGGCTTAGCAAAGAGATCTTAGGACAAAATACTACTATGTTTAAATGAAATTTCTATTTATCCTCTTGTTGAGGAGTCAGAGTACTCATCTGAAAGTGGACAAAGGTTTGATTACTAGTTCTGCTTGAATGAGCAATATTTTATGCCAGTACTTTCTTAGATCCAGCTGTCTTTTTGTACAGTGCACTGTGGAAATCCAAATAAAAAGTGCACAGTTTTTTCCTTGCACTCTATGAGTGGTTCAGAAACATAATCTGTGATTTCATCTTTCAGTTGTTACAGAATAACTGCATAGAATAAGTCCACCATGTTTATACCTGCAGCACATCAGTCTTTGGGTCTCTTCCCTTTGTAGTAATAATCTAGCATAATGTGTGTAGCATGAGGAGCAATGTGTCCAGCAGGGCTAGGAAAGTGACTGTCTCCCTGTACTCAGTACTGGTGAGGCCACACCTTGAATCCTGTGTTCAGATTTGGGCCCACCACTACAACAAAGAAATTGAGGTGTTGCAGTGTGTCCAGAGAAGGGCAACGGAGCTGGGGAAGGGTCTAGAGCACAAGTCCTGTGAGGAGCAGCTGAGGGAGCTGGGGTTGTTCAGCCTGGAGAAAAGGAGGCTCAGGGGAGACGTTATTGCTCTCTACAGCTACCTGAAAGTAGGTTGTAGTGAGGTGGGTGTTGGTCTCTTCTCCCAAGTGACAAGTGATAGGACAGGAGGAAATGGCCTTAAGTTGTGCCAAGGGAAGTTTAAATTGGATATTAGGAAAAATTTCTTCACTTAATAGGTTCTCATGAATTGCAACGAGCTGCTCAGGGAGGTGGTTGAGACACCATCCCTGGAGGTATTTAAAAAAATTTGTAGATGTGCTGCTTAGGGAGATGGTTTAGTGGTAGTATTAGCAGTGTTAAGTTAATGGTTGGACTTGATGATCTTAAAGGTCTTTTCCAACTTAAAAGATTCTATGATTCTACATTGTATTGTTTGATTTCATAGAACTTTTCACACTGAGCTGGTAAGTTTAAATTACTTATCAAAATTCCCACTATACTTAAAGGGAGAAAAGAGATACATGAGGAAGGTAAATTACCTAATGCTTTAGGAAGGACAAATTGTCACATGGTTTCCTTCTGTAAGGAACTAGACGACTACTAAGACAGAAAATTACTAGACCTTTCAAGGTAGTGTCATAAATACTATCTCTTTTGGTCAAAAAAATAAATATATATTGGCAATAAACATTTTTAAAATGTACCATAATTTTGAAATTGTTGTGGTTTAAACCCAGCTGGTAACTCAGTCTCACACAGCCTCTCGCTCACTTTCTGAGGGTGGGATGAGGAGGGAATTGGAAGTGTAAAATTGAGAAAACCCATGGCTTGAGATAAAGAATTTGAAAGGTAAAGCAAAAGCTGTGTGCTCAAGCAAAGCAAAATAAGAAATTCATTTGCTATTTGCCGTTGACAGTCAGGTTTTTAGCCATTTCCAGGAAAGCAGGGCTCCATTACAATGTAACAGTTGCTTGAAAAGACAAATGCTGTAACTCCGAAAAATGAAGTTTTGGATTCTTACTCAAATATTATCACAAGCTGTTCAAGACTATAACTGCTGAAAAATACTAAACCGTTTTGCTATTTCTGACAATTTTTTGTTATTGTTCACATACACTTCTTCTAGACAGTTGACATTGGCTAGTTGGTAAATCCCCACTCAGCTGCTCTCTCGCTCAACAGGACAGGGTGGAGAAAATAAGATGGAAAAGCCTGTGGGTCAAGACAAAGACACTGAGATCACTTACCATTTATGTTCTGAAGTAAAACAGATTTGACTTGGAAAAGAATAATTTAATTTAATGCGAATTAAAATAGACTTGGATAGCGAGAGACTAAGACACAAACTATACCAGCTGTCCCTAACTCAACATTTTTTCCTGGGCTCAACTTTAGTTCATCATTCTCAATTCCTTTGCCTCCACCTCTCCTGACCTGAAAGGCACTGAGGAGATAGGAATGGGCAGTTGTTGTCGGTTCATAACTGTTCCTTTTTGACACTCATTTCTTCTCACACTTTTTCCCTGCTCCAGTGTATGGTCCTTTCCACAGACTGCAGTTCTGGAGGATTAACCTGAAGAATAAGCTTTGATTGGCAGCAGCTCCTGCCAGGAGAATTTCCTCCTTCATGGGCTCTCCACAGGCTGCAGCTTCCTTCAGGAAATATACACCTGCTCCACCACAGACCTCTGTGGGTTTCAGCAGAATTTATGCTCCAGAACCTACAGCATCTCCTCCCCCTCCTTCTTCTCTGACTTTGGTCTTTACAGGGTTGCTTCTCACAGTGTTTTTCCTCATACCTCACTGCTTCAGGCCACCCTGCCCACTATCCCACTACCAAATTTTTTTCACCTACACCCAACACAACTGTACTTCAGTGCACTTAAGTGAGTAGGTTAGTTTTAAGAGGAAAAAGAACAAGAAGAGAGGTTCAATATAAGTTGGTCATTCTGATCACAGGATCTATTTTCTCAGGGAGAGATAATTTGAAATATTCAGAGTAAATAAGAATACCACAGACACAACAGTTTCTGCCAACTTACAGCTGTAGATAGCACTCTGAAAGATTGTGGTTGTTGGTAAAGGATAGAATGGAGTTTCCAATCAGCACTTTTCCACTCTTTTTAATCCATTAAATAGAAGTGACAGAAGAAAGCAGGATAAGGTTCAAAACAGGAGAAAAAAACCTTGCAATAGTGAAAACCACTATCAAGTAATTTCCTTATGCAATGACAGTATTTTTGCTTCTTTAGAAATTGTATAAATTGGATGATGACTTTTTGATGTTATTCGTCTGTTTCCTTACTTTCATATTCTCTGTAATAGTTGCTAATCAAAACACTATGCAAAAGACAACCATGTATAAAAGTAGCAGATATAGGAAATATTCTTCACAGATCAGAAGAATAAGAAGGTCTGATGGTATGAACAGGAAAAAAACAGAGTGACTTAGAACAGGCTTAAGAACAAATATATGTTAAATAAACAAGCAGTAATATGGATGTAGATGTTATGGTTTAGGATGCTTTGGAGTGTTGACAACCTGTCAAAAGCAAACAGAATGAGAAAGGAATACTTCCATAATTTTCGTAGAAAGGCAACCTTCTTTACTCTGTAGCTTCACTGATATCTGAGATGGGAAAGGATAAGTTAGGTTTTTATTTTTCAAAAGGTTTATAAAAAGTAAGAATAATATCTGCCTGCTAGTAGAACATATTTCAAAATTCAATATGTATATGGCAATATAATCCCTTTAAATATAATTTTTAAATCCTATGATAATCACTTTTGACACAGATATTTAGCAGCATTTTCAAAACAAATACCTTGATCCTCAAATAACTGATTTTGTTTTAAAAAACATTGATTTAAATAGCTTAATATTAATTTCACATTTACTGTGAAATTATTCTTTTAGTACTTTAATTTGTCACATCTATAATTGATGATAAAATTCACTAAAGTTTACTTTTCTTCTAAGTTCTTACACCTTATTTGAATAGTAAGCAATAAGTGATAATATGACCAAGAGAGATCATATTTTGTATTTTTGAAAGGAAACAAGTTAAAAGAAGAATAATAAAGAAATTTCACCAGTGTAATTTCTTAGCATTAAAAGACTACAAGTTTATGAGTAAATGTCCTCTGCCATTTATTCTTGGAGTGTCATTAGACTTAAAATATTTCACTTGTCTATGTTATATTGCATTTCCTTCCCTGCTTCTGCCTTGTTAATCTGGGTTACTGACCTTTCCATGTCTGTTACCTTTGCATTTTA
The DNA here is from genome assembly GCF_000690775.1 of Eurypyga helias. Classification (NCBI taxonomy): domain Eukaryota; kingdom Metazoa; phylum Chordata; class Aves; order Eurypygiformes; family Eurypygidae; genus Eurypyga; species Eurypyga helias. Next base: position 53,229 of record NW_010231383.1, on the reverse strand, counting down.
CTCATCTACTTGGCTTCTGGATTTCTGGAACAACTTCTGTTCACCTGTTTGATCTGAGCTCTCTGCCTCATCCTGCCCTTTGCACTTAGAATAAAAGTGTTCTGGATTCTCAGGTGAGAGTCGACTTTAGATGCAGATATCTGAGCTTAGGTTTCACTTGTGCCAATGACCTTGTGTAAGTTAGGTGTCTAACAACCAATATTACAGATTGGTGGAGATCTAGTTAAGGCAATCGGTAGAGTTTAAAATGCTGTTTAGCAGACACTATAACTTTACACACATATATGAATTCAAGTTGAGTAGCCCTCTAGACTCCATTGGCTGTATTGTCTAAAGTGAGAAAACTTAGTGACACAAGCATAGGCATTTAGTGCCATGAGAGATCAAGGTGTATCTAGGACATCTGCATGACATTGGCAGGTATCACACAGGATCTGAGAGACCTATGCTTGTTTTGGAGCAGGACCCGGAAGATGAGCAAGATAACCCAGTACAAATAGCACAAGACACAAATGTAAAAATAACTGGGCAACTCATTCAGGAAATGAGATTTCACTAGTACTAACACTGCTGTTAGGATAGAACTCGGGATTGTAAAACTATGTCTTTTCTTAAATTAATTAATGCTTCCTTTCTTTTGAGTTAGAAAACATATAATTGAAAAGATATTTTGATGGTATAACTTCCCTTTTAGGTAATAGGTAGTCTTTTTGACAGATAACATTCTGGAAAATTATTTTATGGAAATTAGATCCATGTTACATTATGCATTCCCTCAAGGTATCAAAATTCTTTAGTACAGCTTTAAGTGAAATCTTCATGATCTCTGAAATGATTGACAGAGTGGAAATATTTTCATTTATAGTCATTTTTAGCAAAGTCAATTGCATTCTAAGTTACAGAAAGTGCTGGTAATCACAGTCTCATGGTACTTAACCTCATCAGATTTAACAGGAGTCAATTATATGAAAAGAGTCAAGAATATCCTTTTTTTTCCCCAACATTTATTTGCTGTATTGCCACAAAATGAAAAAAAAAAAAAAAAAGTTTTGACAGCAATTACAAAGACTTGTGGATAAAAGAAAAAAGAAAGACAGAGACAAAATAGAAAAACCCTGGGAGCATCACAGCTTGATACTGACCATCTCTTCTTATGCATAATTTAAATCAAATATAAAACAATAAGTAAAAAAGATCAAATAGATTAAACAATATATTTGCTCCAAGAAAATTTTATTATCTTTTAGTGTAAACATTTCAGACCCAATGTCAATTGTCTAAAGCAAAGATGTACTTCAAGTGCCTAGATTAGTTTGGTATAGATATGGATTTTCTTAAATTCTTAAAGCTTACTAGTGTCTCTTCTTACAACCCTAGAATTCCCATATTCCCTTGTCTGCCAAAGGCTTCCTGTGCAGTCTTCAAACAAATAACGATCAGTGCTCTCACTGTGATTTCATCACGCAAAAACGTGTACAGAAATAAAAGGATGTGAAAAACAAGAGTATAGAACAAGAAATACCTTACTTAAATGGACTGTGGTGAATATTAAAATTGTGTATGCATTCAGATGAAGAACTGCTCAGGATGGAATATTTTATCAAAGTTGTCTCCAGAGTGAATATCTTCTAGACTTTTGTTATATAAAAGCTTCATTATTGGAATGGGGGATTTGCAAGTGTCAAATCTTCCCTCTCTAAGATTTTCAGAAGCACTTATATATGTAGGATGACTATGGTTTTTTGATTACCCATGCTTATTTCAGTACTACTAAATAGAAAAAGGAGAGGGACAGATCTGACCCTGAAGACAGCAAGGATAAACTGGACTGCTTCCATGCCCTGTGTGGTTTGTCAAGTGGATTGGTTGTGAACAGTTAGTTTCACCTATCCAAAACTTGGGGATATGGGCTCTGGTTTCCTGCATACATTCCATGTCACAGATAATATAGCACTGCCCTTCCTCTGGATTTTTGTTCACAAATATGAAGCAGAGGTGGTTTATGTTACTGACTTGTTCACAGGACATTCTGCACTTCCAGACTTTACATTTGTGATCCTTTTCTACATAGGCCTTACACATTTCGCAGGAAAACATATACAATTTGGGTTTTACTAGTCAGGGTGTTGTGCCTCTGTAAACATTCCCCAGACCTACACAACAGCCTGCATCTTGGGCACCTTATCCATCTCCCCACTTTACCTGCTTAGTCATAATTAGAGCAACAACAATATTTACAAATGCAGCCTTGGTTATATGATGTGGTGAGCTCACAAATACTTCTCATCCCAAATATCTTCCTGACATTTTTAATGCCAAAATAACATTTCTCATGTAAAAGGATGAAACGCATCTTGGGATACCTAAGACCGTTGTGCATCCCCCAACCCGCTCAGATAGGCGGACGTTGCATATGTTAACATGTAGCAGATCCTCAAACAAGGGGATGTCACAAAACATGACCTTTCTGTATAAAGACCACCCCATGTGACTGTTACATAGCTCTCATGCTCTGTTTAACATTTATGTATTTGTAAGATCCCTTCTGTAAGCTCTCTGTGACTTCCAGAAAGACATTACTATTACTGTTATTTAGATCAATTAATTAGCACTGATTTTTGTCTATAATTTTTGGAATGAGGAACAGGCTACAGTAATCTGTGTACCCCATCCCAAACAGGTTTCACAATAATGACAGCTAGGCAATAGCTCTGATAAAAACACAAAAAAAAAAAACCACAAAAAAAACCCCACAAAAACTCCTTTACCTTATAGGAGAATACTGACCCAGTCTAAAATTTTTGCAGTGTGCATATTATTTAAATGAATAGTCAGGTAATATAGTAATACATGCTGAAAGATTCAAGATGGAGCTGACTGTAATCACCAAGTTCAAACAACTGGTGTAAAGGATCAAAGATTTCCTATGTACCCCAAACAAAATTGTCATAACCTTTATGCAGTAGTACCTGACCTGAATTAAGAAATTTATGGTGTTCTACATACTGCCTAGCCCCAGATTGCTGGATTGGCCAGTCTAGCTGCTGAACATGCTCCATGGAAGCTTTGGTGTTGTCTGCCACCTCCTCCACCACCCCTGCTACCTTAAGCCTTGGGGTAAAATTGGTCATTCAGATGACACCTAAGAACTCAGAAGTGCAGCATGTGGCCCTGCCATTCGATGAGGTAAGTACTGGTTTCCCAGCAGTTCACCAGTTCTGCAAGGGGCTGCAGTAGCAGGACTCCTTTCCAGGGTATCATCTTCTACCTTAGTGGGAGACACATTTACTGGCCCAGCAAGTTCAGAAAATGCGTTTGCATTTAAGGAACCTTGTGGTCCCCTTGCAAACAATATGCTTGCAATCATCCAACATTCATTTAACTTTCCTAATTAGCCATCTTAGTTGTAAAAGGTTTTTTGTTTTGTTAGCTTATGAGCCAAGACTTCAGAACTAACAGCCCCATGAACCGCCACCATTCTGTCTGATAGTCCTCTGTGCCTGAAAATAATAATGTCACTACCTGCATGTTCTTCTGAAGATGGCATTTTCAAAGATAGTGCTGCCTATGTCTTGCAGGTCTATGCAAAACCCAGCGTAAGACTGTCCCAGTAAAACTGCATGGGCATCCTGTCTGGATGTGGCCAGATACAGGGACATTTCAATCCATCTTACAGGACTGGTTTCTTCTTTACATGTGACAGGGATTTTGCTGAAGTATGCTTACTAGGTGGGATCCATAGCCTGTGGGCATGTTCTGAATTTTCTGTGCCCCCCACTTCACTTTTGGCACACCTTCACCCCCACCCCTGACATGTCAGGGCTTGTTCTGAAGCCCTATATAAGAGGGAACCCTGATCCTGTCTTTTATTTAATTACTTTCTATTCACATTTAAATTACAATGATTCATTTCTTTAGCTCTTATAAGAAAAGGTGTTTCATTTCTTATGTCCTTCTGGGTAGAGTGGTAGGGCAGCTGGGTCTGCTAGGCAATTACAGGTCAGCATGAAAACACATGGGGCATGACATTGTGGAAAACTGAACCTCCCTGCCACAGAATGGTGTCTGAAACTACATGGCAAACATGGTGTATGCACATGGGTGAGGCTTCCTGATCTACCAGAAGTTGGCCAGAAGTTGTTGCTGTATTACCTACTCTCTGCTACTCCCTCAGCCTTTCATGATGCTGTTATTATATTTGAAATAGTTCATTATAACCATATTCAACTAATCAGAATGAATAATATTTAAATAAATAACAAGATAAATAATAGTTGAAATAATTTAATGTAATATTTAATTTATAATTACATAGTAAATAAATAATTTGAAAAATATTAAAATAAATCAATATATTTATAGTAAAATGAGCAACCTGCCTAGAAAAAGTGAAAAATAAGTTAAATAAATTCCTGTCCCAGAGAATATCTGAATGCACATTTACAAGTGATGATTCTGTTTATTATTTACAAAAGAGCTGACAGGTTGTTCTGGGCTGTCAATAATACATTGCCTTTTCTTAGGCTTGAATTAGGAAAGCACACCTGCATTTATATACATGAAAATGAGGATTTGTGATTTCAAACTATAGTCTTCTGTGGTGCTGTGATCTCAGAATTTGTTGGCTTAATGCCATTTGAAAAAAGAATTGACAGTGGAGCACTCATCCATTCATAATCTCAAAATTGTAACAATTTGATACATAAAACACCCAAAAAAACTTACTTTGGTTTTGTAACATTTCAGATGTCAAATACTTAGAATCAAGGCAGATTTTATGGATCAAAATCATGAGGCTTTCTATGGGAAAATTCATATTGATAAAATGTAAATATTGTCAGAATCTTATCTATAAAAACTTAGGTGTATAAAAAGGACTAACAGAACACAATTGGGTATAGCGCTCTAACACCTCTTCAGAAATGGGGTGACCACAAATTAATAGAACAACACCTTATTTGAAGGTGCACATAGTAAAGTTCTGTGAAGTCCCCCCAGCATGTCGACCATGCCACACAGCTTGGTGTTGTCAACATATTTGACAGTTTGTTCCATAATAAATAATATATAATAATAATAATAATAAATAATAATAAAATTTGCACAGCAGATAGTCATGTGTCACAAATTTTACTTACGTTGATCAATCTTTGAGAAGCATAGCTGTATTTCTATTAGAAATGTGATCTTCCTGCAAATTGTTACTGTCATTCTGAGTAGCACTGAAGTTTAAATAAGTGAACTTATGTTTCATACTTGCTTCATCCCTCTCCATTCAGATATTTAATACCTTTTCTTATTTTATTACTTTATATACATTATAGAGCTTACAGTATTACACACTTCACACGGTATAGCTGCAGCATTTGTCATTTTTCCCCAAGGATTTACTTATGCAATCTGAATAGTTTCCAAGAAAATATTACAAAATTAAAAAAAAAAAAAAAACCACTTCAAAATCAATCATTACACAAACCTCCAAAAAATTTATTTGTTTTGATCATTGTGATTAGATAGTTAGTAGCTATTTCTGTGCTGTAAAGATTCTCTATAATAGGTTTTCTGAAGCTGTCCTGATAACTAATAAGAGAGAGAGAGAGAGAGAAGAGGAAGAAAGAGAGAGAGGATGAGAGAAAGAGAAAAAGAGAGAGAGAGAAAGAAAGAAAGAAATAATTTTGAGCACCTTCTCAGATAAAATTTATCTTAAGAAAAACTATACATAATGTACCTGTGAATAGGTAAATTCATATTTGTAGAATTTATATTTGTACAAATATTATCTTTAATAGATTTCAATTTTAATAATTATTATACAGTTTTGATAATTTATTATTTTGCAAAGCAAGAAAAGTTGATCAAGTCTGATAAATAAGATACACAGTGAGAAAATAAGACCTAGGATAGCCTTGAGTATGACTATGACATCAATTTTTATTGGAATTAACTAAGTATTTTTACAAAATGCATTCCATTGTGAAAAGCTCCTATGAGGTTGCTGTCTATGATTCAACACTAGTTTTGACACACCTTAGCTGCTCAGCTGTGGTTCAAACTTCTGAAAAATTTGCTAAGTTACGAAAAAGTCTGTAGTCATCCAAGTTAAGGAAAATAAAATTACAGAGAGAGGTAATACTGTTGGCACAAGAATCTTTAGCAGCTCAGGATTTCCAGACAGAAAACACTGATATGAAATGTTATAAAATCCTAAAGCTTCACCCCCCCCACCCCCAAAATCCCAAAACCCTAAGCCAACAAACTAACCAACCAACCAGAAACAAACAAGCAAACAAAACTTAAAACAAAAAGCAAGGGATGCAGTAAACAACAACTCAGTAACATCAAGGATCAACTTGTTGAAAGAAGCAACAGACACCAACCTTTTCCCACCTGGCTGATACGTGCCTGGCTAGGAAAGACTCATCAGTGTTTCATTACGGGTGCTGAAAATATTAATGCTTAACTTAGTATCTGATTAGTCTTAGATATTTGATGTTTGTATTAGCCAATAAGTGATTACATTGTACTTTTAAGTTATGTATGTCTTGCTTGTGGGGTTTGTGTGTGATGATGTGGCATGGTATGTGTTGTGATGTGACTGACCGAAATGCAGGAGAGATGGAGGGTTACAGTAGGAAACAGTGTACTGGTTGTTGATCCAGTCAGCACATGCACATATTGTTTATGGCTGGGAAGTCTCTCTTATTTCCTTTCCAAGGCTCTGACTTTTGATAAACCTGCCATTAGGTATCAAAGATTCTAAAAGATAGACTTTTCTCTTTAGCTTTTTAGTGCCTGGGTGCTACAAGACACTGATAATCAGCAAATGTGCTTCTCCTAAGATGCGAAAAGCATTTAGCAATGTACTTATTCAACTGTATTTTGAAATCCTACATGGTTTCTTAGAGAAGTTATTTTCCTCTCCAAAGTGCAATGTGGACATGGGACAGCAGAGCCTTGTTTATTCTCACATTTTCTTCAATTTTACAGTGACTTTGACAATGACTTAATTTTACTCACACATTCCAGATAATTAGCATTTCAGGCAAATTAACTCATCAACAACTTAAAAAAATAATAGTACAAAGAAATATTTAATTTGTAATCCTCAAAACTCATTTTGTTATGAGATGAAGTTTGTACAGATGCCAGATATAGTCACTTTTATGATCTCAACTTGTAATACTCACCAGTGCGCATTTCTAAATCTCATTCTGTACGTATGCAAGTGAACACTGGACCTCTACATTTTCAGCTTTCTGGTAGGCAAACTATAGACTGTTCTGATTCTCATCAAAGCATATTCAGACTGTTTCAGTAGAGCTAATGGCATGCTCTCAGTTTTCCTGGTAAAATAGCAGTTACTACATTAGACATGTTTTCTTGGTTCACAGGATAAGAGGACTTCCTTCTCTTTATAGCCACAGTGCAGAAAGCCATAACTCATCACTAGAGTGATTGCAAGTGATGTAGTTACCATCAGTCATATGGTCCAAAATTGCTTCAACTCTAACCACTATTATTTTAAATCCTAAATTTCATTTTAATGCTGTGTCTCAGGTTTTTTGTGGTACAAAATGTTCTTTTTTACTTCAGTGCTGGTTATCCAAAAAGGCTCTGGTTCCAAGCTCTGTCCTCATGATGGTGATGAATGAGTATTGTAAGATAGTAGCCATATTGGGAGAAAGAATAATGTCACTGCAGTAGCCACTTCTGCCTGAAATCACAAAAGTCACATTCCCCAATATTTAACAGAAATAGCCTGATGCACTTACCTACATTTATCTGCCACAACCAACTTGTTACTTTAAAAATGCAGCCAAGAAGACAAGCATAGATCTTTACAAATATTCCCTGAATGTTTCACACTGAGCTAGATTATCCCCATTTTACTGCTGGCTCTGCATTTGTGCAACAACTCTGCTGATCTCCCGGAGGAGATGAAAGAACGAGCTGTAATCTGCTGGTATTTGGCAACAGATAATAACAGCATGCTCTAACTGTAGTAATAAATTCCTGTTCCATATATAAAACCACTCATCCAAGAGGACAATAGTGGGTACAGTGTTGCTGATTTGTGTAGGTATATCATGTTAGTTTATTTTTTATTCTTGCTTTGAAGAATCAAGAGATTTCCATTGTCAGAGGCAATAAAGTAGACATGACAGACCAGTGAGTTAGGCAAATCCTATACTTTTTTTTTTTTTAAGTAACCTCTGCCAAATTCTAAGAATTGTGCATCTATCTGTAATTATAACAAACTTCTCTGCTAATGCAGAAACTGATCAACAGCTACGTTGTTCTTGTCCCATAGCTTAGTAACCAAGTGTTCAGTTCCATTCCTTTGAACAGTTCAGAACCAGTCAAAATTATAAGATATAGGCAAGCATATAAAATCAACTTCAAAGGTTTAAAGGTTTTATTATTTTACTTTGTATAAAAACTCTTCTACAAAATCACCCTCTTAGATTTCCAGATTCATTCTTGTTTGAGTCCCAAAACTCTGGATAGAAATTTTATTTGCAATTGTAAAATATCAGTGTTTTGGGTTTGTGTGGCAAAGTTTAGGTAGTGAGGGGACTAAACGGATGGCCTCTGTGAAAAGATGCTAAAATCCTAGACTGTAACAGACCTAGTGCCAGCGAGCCAAAGCCCGTTGGCAACAGTTGTAGCATCTCTGTGATAACATGTTTAAGAAAGGTAAAAAAACCCAACCAACCTACCTACCTACCAAACAAACCAAACTGAAGAGAGGAGAAATTGCAGCAGAGAGAGAGAGCAAGATGTGAGACGAACAACTCCTCAGACCCCAAGGTCAGTGGAGAAGGAACGGCAGGAGGTGCTCCAGGTGCCAGAGCAGAGATTCCCCTGCAGCCTGGGAAGGATCCCATGCAGGACCAGGTGGATGGCCAAAGAAGGCTGTGATGTCGTGGACAGCCCATGCGGCAGTAGGCTCCTGGCAGGTTCTGTGGACTGATGGGGAGAGTAGCCCAGTCTGGAGCAGGTTTGCTGGCAGAACTTGTGACCGGGTGGGAGGGATCCCTGCTGGAGCAGTTTGTGAAGAGCTACAGCCTGACTGAGGGACACACTCTGGCATATTTGTGGAGAGCTGTGTCCCATGGGAGGGACCCCATGCTAGAGTAGGGGAAGGGTGTGAGGATTCCTCTCCCTGAGGAGGGAAAGGAGCAGATAAGTGTCGTGAATTGACCAAAACTCCCATTTCCCATCACCTGTGAAGCTCGAGGGGGAGGAGGTAGGGAAAAGTGGGAGATGAGACAGGGAAGAAGGGCAGGGTGGGGGGAAACTGGAGGAAAGATTTGGCTTTAGTGCTCTTTTACTCTGATTTGATTGGTAATAAATAGATTTAATTTTCCCCATGTTGAGCCTGTGTCAGTAACTGCTGACAATCTCCCTGTCCTTATCTTGACCCACAAGCTTTTTGCTATATTTTCTCTCCCCTGCCCAGCTGAGGAGGGGAGTGATAGAGCGGCTTTGGTGGGCACCTGGTCTCCAGCCAGGGTCAACCCACCACAAGTAGATAAGAAGTTGGTAGTCATGCTAAACATGAAGTGACTACAGGAAAGATGATAACTTCCTGATAAATGAAAGTAATTTTGAATCTTTAGAAATACTGTTCCACCAGTTCAATGAGAAAAAATCAGTGCATAAAAATAGGCTCCAAGTACGCAATGGAATAATTCTAAAAATTAGATTTTTCAGTAAAATATATGTAAGTAGATATACATATTCCTCAGTCTTTATTTATAATAAATAATTTTTAAATACTTCTCAGCTTAGAAATAGTAAACCTTGCTTTTGCTATAATTCTTAAAATATTTTAGAGGATGGCAAAAAAGAATTTGAATAGCACTTTGATGTTGTTTTTTCTTGTTCATTCCACATTCCTTGCACTTGGCTGAAGAGTACTGGCAGCTTAAGATTTGTCACACTTCTCTCTTTCAGTATTTATTACAACACTTAAAATATAACTGGATGCTATGACTGAGAGCTAGAATTCTCCCTCATGTTATTTACAGTGTCTTTGTACCCCTTGATATGCTGCTTATAGCAGCAAGCACAAAGAAACAATACTACAAAGATTTACTTGTTTCTGCCAGATTTATTTTTTTTAGACTTGCTCAATTGTCAAGACTTCTTAAATACTTGAAAGAGTTCTGACACTTCGGTGCCCAATAGGAGAACAAAACAGCAAAGACACTTCTATTTGTTGCAATCCTTTCTTATAGCAAGTGCAGCTGCTAAGAAGCTCCATGCCTCTTGCAAAGAAAATATGTCAGAAAAAAATTCTCTATTAACTACTTTTCATTTGCTATTACTATGTTATTCTTAACTTCTTTTTTTTTTTTCTTAGAAGTATAAAATAAAGAAATACAATAGTGGAATTTTTAACAGGTTTTCAAAAATTGTCACATCTAACGAGGAGAAGGGCATTTCCTTCAGGGATGCAAAATGAGTTTTTCTCTGAGTTCTTTCTCTGAGTTATATCTTTCTCCTTGTTTTCATTTTTTTTTTAGGATAAATGGTGTGCATGGTGTTCTCTCTACATACGTTCTCTTAAGCTATTACTTCAAGCATTCAGCAGAAGGTAGTGTGGCTGGAACACAATCTCTTCTACTCATCAAAAATGTCATGAAAGCTTATGTGGTAAAATAT
>NW_010231383.1:20336-42543 GCF_000690775.1 Eurypyga helias | reverse complement strand
ATATATATATATATATATACCCTCTCCATATCAAAAATGCATATAAAAATGAAAATATATTAGCAGAGAAGCCAAATTTTATTTAACTACCAAGAAAACTCAATTAATCTTCTGTGTCTATTTTCCAGTTCTTTGCTGTATCTTATTTTTCAGTTGACTTTATGGTAGTACTCACACGTTAAACAAAAACTGTTTTTCCCAGCCTGTGCTCTTACCACTAAGATATCATCTTAGGAACCAAAGAGTTGTTGAAATTCTTCTACACTCTTTAAGAAGCATGTATTAGGTATGTATAATGAAATTACTGGCAGTGATAATTTCAGCTGTAGTTAAAAGTGGCCTTGATTGCCAAATTCCCAGGGATATTATTTTTAACAGATGATTTGATTAGTTAAACCTTACCTCTTTAAAATTATGTGCATATTAAGTAGATTAAAAAAACCCCAAACAATCTATTTATATGTGGGTTTTTTTTTTTTGTTTGTTTGGTTGGTTGGTTCTGGGGGTTTTTGGGTTGGTTTTTTTTGTTTGTTTGTTTGGTTTTTTGGGTTTTTTTTTTTTCCTGTTCCTTTAAGACAGCCAAGTGTTTGGGATAGAATCCAGACAAATTCTGGGCAGAGGAATTTGCTCAACACCACTATGAACCTCCTACACTTATCTCTCCCTTAGTTGGACTGCCTTACACTTAACCAAGTTTTACACTGGGTGAACAGAGGTGAGAAAGATGGACCATCTTGTAAAGGGATCATATTTTCCATTTTTCAGGACTGAGATAATAATTTACATACTTTATCAAAGATGTGAGAGAAGTGAAAGCAATGGGAACAAGGCAGTCAAGGATAGTCATGGACCTAATTTTTTGCTTTACTGTACTGGAATTCATTGAGACTGGATTAAAGAAGAATATGTTACATTGTCAAATGGAGCTGCTTTTCAAAAGAAGATCTATCACAGTCCTGTTACAGAGACTATTCTTTAAATAGATCAGGTATTTTTTCACCCCTTACTATACATGTACCTATACAATAAGTTCAACAGATTTACAAGGCGTATCTCAAAGGTATTTTTATTCTTAATATTTACTGAAACCTCAAGTTTTTATTTTATAATAAGAACTTGCCCTTTTCTGAATTTCCTAGCGTTAAGCACTGAAACAGTATCATCCTCTAGAGTTTCATATCTCAATAGGATATCATGGGATATAAGGTTCTTCATTGCATTGGAATTCATTTAGCCACCCACAGCTAAGGAAGCTGAATGTGGGCCTGGGAAAACACACTGAAGGAAATTACTTTAACTCATTCACCTGGTGAAAGATTAACAGTATCTTAAAATTCAGAATATAATAGAGAACTAAAATTTTCCAATATTTCGGTCAGGCAGTGTGCAGGCAGTGAATAATTAAAATTGAAAATTGACAGACTAATCAACCAAACTGGGGAGTTACATATACTAGGGCTAAAAAAAAAAGATTAAGAAATATATCTTAAAAATCAAAACCAAAATGAAATCAAAACAAAATCAAAAAAAGCCAAACAAACACAAAACCCCCTAACAGAAACCCACATTAAAGAAACAAAGAAAAAAAAAAACACACAACCCCAAAGTAAACCAAAATTAAACAATAAATCCCAAATTGTCCCCTCCCCAACAAACAAACTAAATAAACAAACAAAAAAAAAAGAGAAACAAAATATCAAGTTATAACACCAATACAATGTATACAATGACCATGTTAATGGTATTCTGTTACATAGTGTCAGAAAAAATCCCCAGGCACTGGAATAGAATTAACTCTACTGCCAGTTGTTAAAATGGCCCCAGGTATGCTTTTGGCCTATGACGATGATGAGTGTCTCCAAAAATTCCTGGATTGTGTCCATGAATTATGGTCATGGGCAGGCATCATTCCCAGCAGACTGTTTCCATTTGTCCATCTGTTTTACAGCATATAAGAGTTTATATTTTTACAGGTTTGAGCTGTTGTATGCCATCCATCATGACATGTATAAAAGTTATTTTTAAAAGAAAGAAAAGAAAATAAAAGAATTTATGAATGTCTATGAGGCTGTAACAAAACTCTCAAACAAGACTTAGCACTCCAAAAGCCCATTTACCACATACTCTGTGAGGAAAACTCGTCTTTTACTAAGGAAGAATTGACTTGAGGAGTGGAGTAGAATGATAATTTTTGAAGTGTTTGACCAAGAAACTCAAGAGAAGACAGAATTATTGACACTTTCAGCAGAAAGAAGAAGAAAATAAAAACATGTACCCTCTCCTTATATAGAAAACTAAAAGCATAAAATGAACTTTCCATTAAGGGAAGAGAAGGAAAGGTGAGGCAAGGGGAGATATATCCACAAGTTCAAATATCTTTCAAAAGAGGAGGATTTTTGTTTTGAGGCTAAAGAAGTAAAATGATAAACTAAAATCTATCTAAAAGCTAAGATAAAAGGGAAAAAGCGTAGCTGGCTAAAGTGCTAATATAAAACATGGCAGATCAGGTTAATACATAAAAAGGTAGGAGGTTATACTAAAATTGAAGTTGGGATTCATATGTTCACTTCTGTGTCCAGAATGATTCCATTTTATATTGGCAAATTCATCTCTTACCCTGGAACTTGAATAAACAAATTGTAAAAGTATTGTGCATTTTTGCCTAAGGTCCATGGGATACTATAAAGAACAGGGATTTTAAAACCAGAATTCCAATAAACTTAATAATTTTTCTTCCTACATCCCCTCTTTCACATTCAGATACCAGAAAAATATACATAGGAGAACATAGTTTACATGTAGTTTTATATATGGCAACCCAATAACAGAACCAAACATGACAAGCACATAAGACCCCACCTGCAGTACTGTGTCCAGCTGTGGAACCCACAATATCGGAAGGGTATAGACCGGTTGGAGCGAGTCCAGAGGAAGCCACGAAGATGGTCAGAGGGCTGGAGCACCTCTCCTATGGGTCTTTAGTATGGCTTGGGGGTATTTTACAATTTCTTTATCTACAGAGAAGACTAAAAGTTTTGTTTTCCAACGACAGTGCTAGGACGTACAGCAGGAAGGCTATTTTGCTTTCATAAATATGAACGGACAAGGGGGGTTTTAAACTGAAATAAGGTAGATGTAGATTAGATAATTGGGAAGAAATTCGTCCCGGAGAGGGTGGTGAAGCACTGGAACAGTTCACCCAGAGAAGCTGTGGATGCCTCATTCCTGGAGGTCTTCAAGGCCAGGCTGGATGAGGCTTTGAGCAACCTGGTCTAGTGGAAGGTGTCCCTGCCCACGGCAGGGGGGTTGGAACTAGATGATCTTTAAGGTCCCTTCCAACCCAAACCATTCTGATTCTATGATAAATATCAATGCCGCATCAGAGAAAGAATACATAGAATTTTGATATAGAGTCCAGATAGAAGAAAATAATTAAAATTACTTCGAAAGAGTGATTTAGGTAGAATGCTTCCTGATGTTGTTAGTAATTTAAATAGGAGTTTTCATTATCAGATGTATTTCAATAAAAAATTTTATAAATATTGTATAAAATTACATCATACAAATTCTTTGTCTTATATAATAATAAGTATTAAAGAAGTATTTTCAAGTTAAAATTATTTAAAAACATGAACATAGTTGGCTTAAGCTCACCTCAGTGTAGAATGACATTAAGAAAACATTCACACATGCCAAATCAAAGGTGAAGAAAAATTCTCCCTCAGCCTACTTAAAGCCAAGTAGACAAAGATTCCCATACACTGGTTGATATAAATGATGTATTTTTTCTAAATGACTATTCTCACTTTCCTGGAACTTGTTACTAGAAGACAGCCAAACTGGGAAAAAGTAGCTGCACACTAAGTTTGCAAATTCTTCTTTATTTTTTCTTATACATATCAGATTTCAGGACATGAGAGTTTTGAAGGGTAACGGAATTTTCTCTGTCAGAAATGTAGGTGGCTATGAAGTTCATCAGGGCTCCAGTAAATAAAATAGTTCATGATTTAGTCTTCAGTCCAGAGAGGATGTAGCACAGGACAGCTCCCATCCACATGAATAAACTATTTTTCTTTCCTCCCCCAGGGTGGTTTCATTCATGCTACTTACTGGAACAGTCCTGGACCTTTGCTAAAATCAATGCAAACGCTTCCTCAAGGTGTGCTCATACCCAGAAATGTACTAGAATTTAAACAGTAAGAATGACAGCATAAAAAGGACAGTCTTATGGTCTAGTTTAGGCCACACTTTATTTTTAGTTCACTCCCTATTTCTATTCTTGGTTGTTCTGCTGCCTCTTTTCAAGATCTGTCTGTAGAGAGGGCTATCCATTAACAATATAGAATCATAGAATCATAGAATCACTGGGTTGGAAAAGACCTTAGAGATCATCCAGTCCAACCGTATCTGTCCGCCACTAAACCATATCTCTCAGCACCTCATCCACCCGTCTCTTAAACACATCCAGGGATGGTGACTCTACCACCTCCCTGGGCAGCCTGTTCCAGTGCGTGATAACCCTTTCGGTGAAGAACTTCTTCCTTACGTCCAATCTAAACCTCCCCTGGCGCAGCTTGAGACCATTCCCCCTCGTCCGATCATCTGTCATTAGGGAGAAGAGACCAACACTCACTTCTCCACAACCTCCTTTCAGGTAGTTGTAGGCAGTGATCAGGTCTCCTCTCAGCCTCCTCTTCTCAAGGCTAAACAAGCCCAGTTCCCTCAGTCACTCCTCATAAGACATATTCTCCAGACCCTTCCCCAGTTTTGTGGCCCTTCTCTGGACACGCTCCAGGACCTCAATGTCTTTCTTGTAGTGAGGGGCCCAAAACTGAACACAGTACTCGAAGTACAAAGATATGGGTGGGAGAAGATTGTTGCCATTTGGTATCAGGGCCATCAAGTCTTTGAATACTCTTGTTATCTGCTGAAAGACCTAACCACCTATAGAAGTTATTCGCTGGTTTCATGAAGGCTGCTTCTATTTACAGTACTTAGGTACCTTAAGCACCACATTCTTGAATAGGTAACAAGTGGAATGGCAGTTTTACTCTCCTTAAATTTCCTGGTTAGTCTGTTAGTCTTGCCTGAAAAACTACGTATGCATGGTAAGTTTGTGGAAAAGCACAGAATGTAAAACTTTACATGAAGTATCATATATTTGCATACTACTACTAACTTTATTCTTGTAAGTTTAGGTATGTAAGCTGTGTTGCTTAGAACGAAGTTTAGCAGTAATACATATTTAAATTGGAAACAAAGAAAGAAACAAAAAGATCAGAAAGTAAACAAGAAAATGGGGAAAAAAAACCCAACAAAACAAGACAATCATAAAGCTGTTAAAAGCATACTTTTACTTCTTTGCAACATCTGTTCTATGTTATTTAAAGTCATGAAGTAGAACTGTGCAACTGTTTACATAGGTGCATACAGAAATGAACAAACATGCAGAAGGAAGGAAACATATGTGACTTGCAATAGAATAAAATACATAATGTACAAAGAGCTGCTAGTAGCACTATATAAACTGTTCACTGATTAAAAGGGGGGAAAAAAGGCAAAGACAAGTAAGGATAACAGTCTCATTAGATTAGCATATGGTTTTCTTTCTTTTCATTTTGGCAGAGTTCCAGATCAAATTCCTATCCAGGGAATAAGCAAGATTCAATATTCTTCCTCAACATTATCTCTTGGATAGCAATTGCTCTAAAATCAACCTCAGATTTCCTAACTGAGGATTTTCTTCAAGGAGGTGAACCATGAAGGACAAGAAAGATAGCAAACAGCCACCAATCATAGAGTTCTTCATCACAGAAAAGTAAAAGGAAAGTTACTGGTTTAAGAAGTTTCCTATGAAAATAAACCTACTTTGGGAGCAACCATTTGGAAACATAACTAAAGTTCCTGGACACTAATTGTGAAATAGTTTTATAAAAGTGAGTAATTCTCTGTATCACTGTAAAAAATACAATCGTTTGGAAAAATTCCTTTCTTTAATACGTTAAATCAGTTGTGGAAAGACACTCCAAAATGTAAAACAGTTCTTCTTCAAAAACAAGTAACAACTTTGGTTTTCTTTACTCAAAAGCATACAACTCTTTCAGAAACTAAAGATCAGCGTAAATGAACCTGCCTGGTAAATTATAAAAGGTGATCTCAAGGTAATGGCTTTAGAGAATAAATGTTATCTTAACTATATATAGAGAGAGACAGTGGTAAAAAAGTTAGCACTTATTGGTAAGTGGAGATTACAGTCATTGTTGTCAGTCCTCTGAAATCATTGTCTCAATGTGCAACATCTGCCAAAAAATGCTAACAAAACATTCAATATCATCAGAAAAGCCAAAGAGAATACAATAGGTGTCATAATTTTGCTGCTGTATAAAACTTTGTTGTGTTGACATCTTCAAAAATGCACAGTTCTGGTCTTTGCATCTCAGGGAGGATCCAGTAGAGTCAGAAAAGGTACAGAGAATACCAGCTAAAATGATATAGGAGATAGAGCAGCTGCCTTTAAAATGAGACATTAAAACAAGAAGGATTCACTATAGCGAGAAGAAAGCTAAGGGATTTAGTCAAGCTCTAAAAATTCATGAATGTAGCCAATAAATTGATAATGGATTTTAAATATGGAAAAGAAAATGTCTATGTGTAGAACAGGTAATGAACTGTAAACATGCTATCATAGGATGCAAAGAAGGCACACAATACTTGCAGGTTCAGTGGGATTAGACAAATTAACAGTAGGCCATCAGCAGGTAGTAGAAGGAAAAGTAAGGGAAGTACCTTCTGTTAGTGTGAGGGGAGGGGGTTTGGTAGCAGGTCAAGGGCCACAGGGTTGGTTCCTGTCAGAAGCTTCAGGAAGCAGTGTGGACAGCAGGTCAAGGGAGGTAATTCTACCTCTCTACACTGCTCTTGTGAGACTCAACCTGGAGTACTGCATCTCCAGCACGGGAAAGACATGGACATGTTATAGCAGGTCCAGAGAAGGGTCACAAAAAATGATTGCAGGGCTAGAACACCTTTCTTAGGAGAGCTGGGGTTGTTCAGCCTGGAGAGGAGAAGGTTCTGGGGACACCTTATTGCATCCTTTCAATTCTTAAAGGGGGCTTATAAGAAAATACAGTTAATTACTTTTTACCAGGGCTTGTAGTGACAGGACAAGGGACAATGGTTGCAAGCTGAAAGAGGGTAGTGGCTATAAGGAAGAAATTGTTTAGAGTGAGTGTGTTGATAACCTGGAACAGGTCGCCCAGAGTAGTTGTGGATGTCCCATCACTGGAAGTGTTCAAAGTCAGTCTGGACGGGGCTTTGAGTAAACTGATCTAGTGGAAGGTGTCCCTGCCCACGGCAGGGGGTTGGACTACATGAACTTATAAAGTCCCATTCATTCTATGAATGCAGTAAGATTCACAATATAGTCTTAAAAGATGGTCTGCAGGATTCATGAATCCAGCTACGACATTTTCCTGAAAGAGTTAGGGAATGGTTATACAGCACTAAGCAAACTTAATACCTGAAAACCACATACCTTGACTATTTGTATCCCAAAATAGATGAGACTGACCCTGCTGCTGTAGCCATAGTAATAATAACCAACATATGAAAGAAAGGAAAGTAGAATGAGGGAGCAAGAAATCTGAAAATAATTTGTCCTTACTACTTATTTCCACCATTGTTAGAAGAAAAAAACATTTGCTTAGCTGAACATGTACATTGTTTCTTGTAAGACAGATAATCTATCTAATAGATCTGTTGAAAATAAATAAGCAAAATGTAAACCAAAGAAAAGTGTGAAGTTTATGGTCATATAAGTCTCTTTCTTCCAGGAAATGTGTTTCTGGAATCATGGAGAAAATAATTAAAAAAAACCTATTAAACATTTTAAAGATGAAAGGACCATATATAAAATCCTGCTAGTGTACTAAAATACATGCTGAACAAAACAATTTTACACTAAATAACTTTAATTTTCATTACTATTATTTTAAATTTATTTCTTTTTTCCCTGTTTTTTTTTGACACATCAGCTTTTGCTAAGATATTGGTGTTATTAATGTTTCTCCAAATTCATCAAAGATCACAGCAAATCTGAACAAATTATGTTCATCTAATTGGAAGTTTTTAAAAGAAAGAGTTCTAAAGCTTGACTTTTAATTTTTTTTTCCTTTTTTTTCATAGACTAATACTCAGGGTAGTGAGACGTGACAGTCACAGCTTGTTACAAACTTTATGAAGGGTGCCTACAGAAATTACATTTCTGTAATCAAGAGATTGATCATCTCTTAAATTTTCTGATCCCATATTTCTCGCTCAAATAAAATTAGGACCATAGGTTGATTCAGGTGGGAAGGGACCTCAATTGGCCCCTAGTCCAACTTCTTGCTCAAAGCAAGGGTAGCTCTGAGGTAAGACCAGGTTTCCAGAGCCTTGTCCAAACAGGTTTTGAAAATCTTTGTTCCCATGTGGAAATAAGTTTCTCCTTACATACAATCCAAACTTCCTTCTTTGAACTTATGCCCATTACCCCTCATCCTCCCACCAAATACCACTGTGAAGAGCCTGGCTCTATCTCCATAAGCGGGGGCGGCTGCTGTTAGGTGTTTCACAGCCTCTTCTCTAGTCTGAACAAGCCATGGTCCCAGAATCTCTCTCCACAGGACAAGATCTAGAGCTCCAACCATCTTTGTGGCACTCCTTTGGACTTGCCCCAGTTTATCAATGTCTTTTCTGTACTGGGGGATGCAACACTGGACACAGTACTGATGTTGTTGTCTGACAAGTGTTGAGTAAAAGGTAGAGAGCATAATAACTTATCTAGACCTGCTGCCTGTGCTCCTCTTTATGCAGCCCCAGACACTGTTGGGGATCTCTGCCAGTGGGTCACATTCAACTTCATGCCCCACAACCTCTCTGGGCCCTGAGATTCTCCCTAACTTGTCAGTCCCCACTGTTTATTAGAAAAGAATAGTTTCAGTTGGAAGGGACCTACATTGATCACCTAGTCCAACTGCCTGGACACTTCAAGGCTGAACCAAAACTGAAGTGTATTATTAAGGTCATTTTCCAACCGCTTCTTAAATACGGTCAGGCATGGAGCATCAACCACCTCTCCTACAAAACCTTTTCCAGTGTTTGAGAACCCTCTCAGTAAAGAAATGTTACCTAATATCAATGCTCAACCTCCCCTGATGCAGATTTGAGCCATTCCTACACACCTTTGCTCTGGATACCAGAAAGGAAAGATCAGCACCTCCCCCTCCACTTTCCCTTCTCTGGAAGCTGTGGAGAACAATGAGGTTACCCCTCAGTCTCCTTTTCTACAAACTGGACAAACACAGTGTCTTAGGTTTGTTTCTTCCTTCTTAAGGCCAGGACTTTGTAATTTTTCTGTTTAGGATTTTATGAGATTTCAGCTGGCCCATTCCTCTAGCCTGTCAAGGTCACTTTGGATGGCTGCCCTGTGCTCCAACGCATGTCGCACCCCTCATGATTTGGTGCCACCTCTGAATTTGATGAAAGTGCACAGCGTCACCTCTTCCAGGTCACTGGTGAAGACGTTAAACAAGACACATCCCAGTACAGACTCCTGCACTATTCTTGTTACCAGCCTCCAGGCAGAGCATGACCCACTAACCACAACAACAGTTTTAATCTGTCTAGTTGTCTGTCCATCCAGGCTGTAATGTATTGACTTAAATACAAGAAACCGGGTGAAAAGGCTTGCTAAAGTCAAGATTAAATGACACTCACTACTGTCCCTTTGTACAGAGATTATTTTTGTGCCTGAAGGCCATCAGGCTGGATTTTTACACTCTACAAATTGGTGCTACCTAAGTCCAGAGCAAAGTATTCAAGGGATGTCTTCAAAATATATTTCAGTTTTTCAGAATGTTTCATTTGAAACTATGTAGAATTAGAACTTGCTAATTGCTTCTTAAAAGACGATATAATAAAATAAAACTCTGACTACCCGTAGCAAAACAGTCCAGAAGAATAAAATTTTTCTATTTCATAGTAATACTTACAAGAGTCATTGCAGTCTAGTGATTTTTTTTACAAATGACTAAGGACGCAAATGCAATTAACCATCAAGGTTGCCTCCACACAAAATATACTGTGCTCATTTATTTTGACAAGTGAGTTTTTACTTTAATTACTTACAATATAATTATAAATTGTACTAATAAATCAGGGATGTGTGTCTTACTAAAGCAAAACTCAAAGTACTATGAGTTCTTACTGCAGCTTTTTCTATTAAATCTTCTCTGCAAAAGGAAGTAAAACAGCTGGATTATGTGTGAATGTAATGGGAGTTTACAGCTACTGCAAAGCAGAAAGGTCACACTAGAAGTTTTGTGTAATTTCAAAGTGAGGGGGAAAAATTACAATATGCAGATTAGGTACAGAAAAGGCTAAAGAGGGTAAACAGTTTGTGGAAACAGCCTGACAGACTCTGGGGTGGAGGGGGAACAACAGACCTTTGTGTGAGAGGGTGAGGTGCACACCTGCTACCCTTCCCTATTGGACCACCAGAAGGAACAGGAAGGGTTGGGGGAGACAGATGACATTCTGTATTTATACTAAGTCAAGGACTTTTTCAGTTCCTGATACTGCACTTGTGTTCCCAGCTTCTTCTCCACAAGAACCTGGGAAGGAACACAGCCCAGAGACCTGACCCAAACTGACCAAAGAGGCATTTCATGCCATCAAACATCATGCTGAGTATATAGGTTGGGGAAGTTGACCGGAAGGGGAAATCACTGAGAACTTGCAGAGCGTTATTCAGCCAGTGATGAGCAGTTGTATCATATTGTTTACTTCTTTTTTTTCCCCTTTTTTGTTTGATTACACATTATTGTCATAATTAGTAGAAGTGAGTATTTTCATTGCTTATTAATATTAGTATTACTAGTATAATTATTTTCTTTCACTTACTTTCAACAATTAAACTGTTCTTATCTCAACCCATAAGTTCTCTTTATCTTTTTCCTCCAATTCTCTCCCCCATCCTACTGGGGAAAGAGGGGGAATGTGAGCAAGTGGCTGAGTGGTACTTGATTGTTTACTGGGGCTAAACCACAACAATTCCAAAACACTCTTAAGAGAATATCTGTGATTCGTGCTATACATTGTATAAAGGCTGATGAAACTATGTGTTTAGAAATCATCTCTGTAAAAGACAAAAGAGAGGAATTATGAACAAACAAACAAAGAAATTATAGATTTTGGTCACCATTAAAAAGCATGGGATAGATAAATTCAAATTCAATAGGTACAAACCCTATGAATAATGTTAAAATTTATTGAAGTTAATTCTCTTTGATTTGGTAGTTTATTTTAGTAAGTCAAACTGATGAAACAATGATTTGTTCATTTATCTACCTCTATCTTACTGATTATTTTTTGTACTGGATTATTTCTATTGACAGGTGAAATAACAGCTGTGACCATCATGCTAAGCCGAAAAAAAAAATATCTTGACTTTCTCTTGGCCTATAATCCTCACAAAAGTGCACCTAATACCTGACTAAAAGAGAAATCGGAGAAGTTTCTGAGGTGTTGCCCCTTTGCCACACAATAAGGAATGGACAATTTAGTAAACAAGATGTGGGCTACCAATAAACTAGATACTTGTCTTTCTTGCTTTGTTCTTATTCTCATTTAATTTATCACATATGGATTTAAAGAACATTAGAGAAGTTGAACTGCAAATGAGCATTCTGTGACTGGCAGGTACTTCTCAATAAATTTGAATCTTCATAGATAGACATGGGTAAAAAACAACCCAACAACCAAACAACACCAGAAAACAAACAAACAAAAAACCAAACCAAACCAACCAACCAACCAAAAAAACCCTCAAACAATCTATGCTGGTAAGAATATAGACACAGAGAAGCCTTAATGGAGTTCTTAGCATTTAGCTAAGGAAACCACAGGGAAAGGACACTGAAAAGCATATGATTATTAAGATATTGGTCTCAGAAAATGCTGAATAATAACAGGAAAAGTATTTACAAGGAGAAGTTGGTATAGAGGAAAGCAGATGGAATGCAGCTGTCCTGGTTTTGTCTGGGATGGTGTTAATTTTCCTCCTAGTATTTTGTAGAGTGCTGTTCTTTGAATTTAGCATGAGAATAATGTGACAACACACTGATGTTTTGGTTGTTGTTAATCAGTGCTTATACTAAGTCAGGGACTTTTCAGCTTCCCATTGCTCTGCCAGGGAGAGTTGCACAAGTAGCTGTGAGGGAGCATAGCTGGGACTGCTGACCCAAACTGGCCAAAGGGACATTCCATACCATATGATGTCATAGTCAGTATATGACTAGGCGAAGTTTGCTGGGGGGCAATGACTGCAGCTTGGGAACTAGCTGGGCATCAGTCAGTGGGTAGTGAGCAATTGTATTGTGCAACACTTGTTTTGTATATTCTAGTATCAATATTATTATTATTATTTTCTCCTACCTTGCTGTCTTATTAAATTGTCTTTTTCTCAACCCATGAGTTTTAGCTTCCTCTTCTCATTCTCCTTCCCACCTCACTGGCATGGGGAAGAGTGAATGAGCATCTGCGTGGTGTTTAGTTGCTGGTTGGGATTAAACCACAAGAGTGTTACCTAAAAGCAGCAAAAAATGGAAGGAGAAGAAAAAGGGTCTTGCTGTGGTTATTGTTGCAATAATTGAGTAGGCATTTTTTGCTACAAATGAAATAACAGTAGAAAGAATTCCCCCAGTAAAATGTAAAAGTAAGTAGTCCTGGCCCTGGAAGCCTGCTGCCATAAAGGAACAGATTGAATTGAGGAATAAGCCCTGTATAAGCATGTATCTTTTCTGCACTGAGCTTTTCTGAACTGTTCATAAAGTTCAACCTAGGAACTGATGAGTATATGTTTACCACTTTATAAATGACACCAAGATATAAGCCCAAGCACTCCTGATTGCCTCCAGTGCTCAGCTGGTAGCTTAATCCCTGGTTCTGTTTTGAACTGAGTAACTGTTTCCTTTTAAAGCTTGGTAGGACTGAGTCTAGTGTCAAGTATCATGGATGTAAGATAACCAGATAAAATGCTGCTTGATTTGGGGACAGGAACTGATAAACTTGGGTGTCAGTTTACTATTAAGTAGTGCAGTAGAACAAAGACCCATTATGTTTTAGGATGAAATATAAAATATGAAATATGAAATAGCAGGCATGTAAGGCATCCAGATTTCTAAGAATCTCAAAATGTAACTCCTAAATCGATCTTAAATATTATCTTTTAGTTGGTGAGCTCTCTACAAAAGTAAGAAACAGCTCCATATTTGACTGCTGTGAATCCAGATATAAGCACATAATAATGACATAACTGGTGACAGTGTATGAGTATTTTGTAACACTCATGACATCTTAACAGCATTAATAACCGCAAGCACAAAGTGACAACTGGACAAAAGGGGTTCAGAAAAATATATGCAAGAAGTAAAATCTCAAGAAAAGTGAAGATGTCTGGTAATAACAATGCAATCTTGCAGAGTGTGTACTGACAGTGTCACTGATAGAACCAGAATTATCCTGAAGAATAAGCAAAATCATAAAACGTTCTGATCCCAAAATTAATATACCAAGACCAGATGAGATCATTCCTTTCTCTTTGGGGATGGGGACAGAAGAGTATAAAACATCTGCACTGAGATAGGAAAGCTGGGGAATAAAGTAGACATTCCAGTTTCAGCTCCATCTTCCCTATCAAAGAACATGATCACCTTGATCTTGATGACTAAGAATGATCATGAACAACAGCCACCAGTTCTAAGTAAAAATATGAGTTCCATGGTATTATATATTTGTGGCTAATTTAGGACAAGTTTGTAAGCACTCTTTTGTCCATGTGCTGATAATGTTTGATAGTGATTAAGTAGCGAATGGTAATGTGTATTGCTAATGAGTATCTACCTAGTAAAGGATTGCTTTCAAGTTTGAAACAGCATGATTCATCAATCTTCTAAAATCTGCCTTCAGAACAATCTTCAATTCCCTAACTGCTATATAAATCTATACACTGAACTGCAACAAACTCTACTGACCCTAGCCCTTACTTTAACAGCACATAGCAATGTAATTTCTGATCCATTCATCATCCATACACATGCTTGATTCACAGAAAGCCCATAGACAGCTAGCATGGTTATGCTTAGTTAACCATCTAATGCCATGCTAAACTTTTGAACATTTAGGATATTATGCATTTTGAAGAGCAATCCATAATCTCATGGGTGTCAGCACTTTCAGATTGACTGTGCAAACCTTGTCTATAGGGTTACTTTAACATGGCATACATAGGGTGGTTCAGATGTATATTGCAGGCTGAACATTCTTCTATTTCTTCCTCTACCAAGAATATGCTATAATACAAATGTCTCAGAATTATTTACTATTTCTGCTCTTGCTTCTTACATGTTACAATCCAGAGCACCTTTTTATTAGGCAGTTTCTACTCTGACAGGTATATCATAGTATTTTCTTTGCTCCAGAGAGTACCATTCCACTTCTTTTCTATTAGAAGACTTGCTTTCTCCTCAGGAAGAAATTATTGTCTTTCATTTAGGTTGCATTTCAGTGTGTCGCTTCATTGCTTTGTCAGAGCTTAAAGGAAATACAATATTTTAATAAAATGAATGTTACTAGGTATAAAAGAAATGTATTTACAAATGTGAAGGTCTGCCAAGATCATATCGGTCGTGATTTTTTAGTATCTACTGACCTTCATTGTTCAAACAAGGTAACTAATCCCTCTCATGCATGTATCATTGCTTGGAAAAGACACAAAAATATGAAATAAAATTGATATGATAGTATGATAACCAGACTGGAATTTAATTACAATAAGAGCTTTCTTCTATTCATGGAAATATCATGAAAATGTAACTGTATTTCTCTCAGATCATTATGTTCCTTCTCTTGAAGCTGAAATGTTATTTTATAGTTAGAAGCTGTGCACAGTTAATTTTCATGTTTTTGGTAATTATGGCATAAAAAGGCACCCTATGACAAAGGAGACTAAATTTGTACTGAAATTTTTGAAGGGAACTGAAGAGCTCCTAAGTTTACCAATGTAAGAAAAAAAGACACAAAATAAAAACACACACCTAAATTAAATTTTTAAATAAAGATGATCTGTTTTTCTTGGCCTTTCTTTGTGTTTACTCACCTATATTATGACATCTCTTCATTGGGCTGTACTCCACACTGCCTGTTAGGGAATTGTAGGATCAGTAGTATTGGCTGTCCAGTATGCTTGCCTGATGTGCAGATCAGAAAAAGAGAACCTTGAAAGGAAGAGATGAACTCTTTAAAATAACTGCCAACATCCTCCCTTTTCTGAATATGTTATGAAGATCCAGAATAACTGGGTAACTTTGTAAAAATCAGTGCCTTTATTGTAGAGATATTTCACACTTTGAAATTATTCATGATAGAAAGGCTAGTGGTTTATGTCAGCCAATACTGACGATATATTCAGACTCTGAGAGAGTTGTGGAACCTGGAATAACAGGATCTTGTGGGAAGTAAAAAAAAAAAAAAAAAAAAAAGAGAAAATCTAGCCTATTTTTTCAAACCAGCAACAGCAGGCTATGGCCATTAAATAATAAATGCAAAAGGAATTAAATATTCATTGTCAGGATAGCCATGCTAATCATTCATTTCTTTTATGACTTGAAAGTATCAGAAAAAGGAAACGGTTTAGCTGTTAAAACTTTTATAACTCCGTGCTGAACAACAGTTACAACATTGTGTCAGATGTCACTGAAAGACATAAATTTTTTATACCCACTTAAACTAAAAAAATATTAGGAGATACAGGACATCTTTAAAATGTTTGTACAGGTGTTTTTTCACTCACATTAGGTTTTTTCATATCTGATGTGAGCATAATATTAAGACAACGCATTGGTATTACAATTAACATAGAGGACCAAGAAGGCCTTAAAAAGCATGTTTGTTTATGAGTATCTTCCAATCTCAGTGTTAATTTGAAATACATATAAAAAATTAAGAGGATAATAACAAACTCCTGTGTTGGTACTGTTACTGGGGAAGAGTGGACTACTGTGACTGGAGTATTCAGATAGATATGAGACACAACACAAATCTCAGAACTTTAAGCAAGCAATTATTTAGTTTCATCTACTTGTTAAGCTTGTCTGTTAATAACTACGAATCAAGCATTAATCAAATATCTTAGTCAATCCTGGTATAATTAGGTATATTTAGGTGTACTGTGAGTTATTTTGGATCTGATCATTCATCTCATTGGTGGTTGTTGCCTTCTGAGAATGAGATGACCAAGCATGAGAGCTCTTTGAGAGAGGAAGATGGAACCAAAGAGAGTACCTTTTCTATTTACCGATCACTATTATATATCACTGGTGTTAATATGCACCTTTTCACATCAATCAAGACCAGTCTGGACCAGTGGATTAATGTCTTGCCAGATATGCAGTATCTACCATTTATTCTGAGTTCTCCAAATGGGTGTTATCTGTTTCCATAATGCATACTTTTAAATCATATTTATATAAAAAGATTTTTTCTGTAAATATGAAATACATTTCATTTTAGAAATTCAGTTTTTAGAAGGCAATTATTTTAATACAAGAACATAACTGAAAGCATATATAACTCCACATTTTGTAGAGAAATTTCAGGTTTCAGTACAGAGTGAGCAATGTGTGTACATTTATTATATATTATATATGGATTTGGTGTTATTTAATACATTTAGTTTTGGTTTGGTGTTATTTAATTATTTTTATTCTGATTAAATCAGTGTATGAAATGTTTTCATAAACATGTTGAAAACATTCTGAAATTTTCAAAGAAAAAAATACATCTCTTTTTTTAAATCAATAAATATTTTATCATTCTATCACCCAACGCATCATTTTTCCCAATTTAAAATAGTTACTACATTTTTTCTGAATTTTCAGACTGGTTTGTTCATCATTTTTCAATCCACTCTCACAAGAAATGTTTTATACAATATTAACAGCAATAATTTTTGGATTTAATTGGAACATTTTTCTACTGACTTTATGACCTGTGAAAACTTTCCCTTTTCTGTCTCTTTAAATAGAACCTGCTAGAGTAAAGTCCCATCTCATCTTGCTCTCTCCTCTTCCCCTGTAAACTTTTGACTTTAAAAAACAAAAGCAGTTAATTCCCTTTGATGAAAGTTTTGTAAATTTTAAATAATCCGTGCAGTCTTCTACAGACACTATGGGAATTTTTTATATTGTCAAAACCAGCAAAGCTGAAATTTTGCAAACACTGGAAAGTGTTTAGGACTTGTTGTGGTTTAAACTTGGCTGGGAATAAAGTACCATGAAGCTGCTCACTCACCTCTTCCCCTCCCCCAGTGGACAAGGAGAGTTGGAGGAACAGACAAAGAAGCTCATAAAATTGAGATAAGAATTATTTAAGAATTAAATAAAAATTAAAATTATAGTGGTACTACTAATACTAACAATACTACTACTAAGTAATTAAAATAATAGAAACCAGAACATATGATACAACTGCTCACCACCTGCTACCCAACATGCAGCCAGATCCCAAGTAGCAAGAGTCAGAGCCTGAGAGCCCCACAGCCAGAGCCCCAGGGTGACAACACGACAAGGAAAAAACAGCTGACCCTCCATCCCACTAATGAGCCAACCACCCAATCCACTAACAACCATGCCAAGAAGCTAACAACCACACCAAGCCACTAACAACCCAGCTAAGGACTTAGCAAAAGATTTAACCTCCCTGAGGTCATGTCCTGCCTGTCCAAGTAGGTGACCAACCCCTCACACTGCTGCCTGAAGGCATCCCTCTCTCAGAAGTTCCACGCACACCCCAGGGGCCTTCTGACCCATGCACTGAACATGATGTACCATGGAACAAAAAAACGTTTTGGCCAGCCTCGGCCAGCCATTTGAACTGTGAAGAAAATGAACTCTTTCCTGCCTGAAACCAGCACAGGACTAAATGTGACATTTGTACAAAAGGCATTATCAGAGAGAGCAAATTAGAAAGCAGCTTGAAAAATGAAAAGTTATGAAAAGATTTCATAGTGAGTTATATATTTTTTAAAAAAGAGGAAAAAAATATTTTGCTTATACCATAAGAATATACAGTTGCAAAATTTAAGAAAATTGTCAAATTTCATAATTACTGTACTGAATCTTCTTGAGTTCCCATACCTATCAAGCGTTTATATCTACCACTCAAAAATGCTGGGTTTAAATGTTCTTTGCACTAATATGCACATATTCTCTTTTTATATCACATTTGCAAATACTACAGGCTGAAAGTGATCTGGCAAACTCCTTTGTGGAAAACCCATTAGCCTAAAATAAAGAACCATACTATGTCTTCTTAAAACATTACATGAACTTTGGAATTGACATTGACATCTAGTTGCATTCAAAACAATTGCCTTGAATGTTTGCTATAAAAAAAGGGATAGACAGCAGTGTCTTTGGGGGGAAAAAGCATCTGAAGACAAAACCCCCCAGAAAACAAAAAAAACCCTTTGATGATACAAGTGAAATTATTAAGTCTTAGAAGTTATGAATCTGGCATAACGTTTTGGGGAAATTATCATATGCAAATGACATATTTTCTTCTCAAGGCCGGATAGCCTATCTTGAGTTTGAAACCTATTACTAATATATTTTTTCTTCTTATCTGTGTGTATGATCTAACAAATTAGTTTTTACTAATGAACTCCTTATAGGTCTTTGGGTTAAATGGTAAAAGAAGGCAAGTGTCAACACAGCGTCGTTTTTTACTTGGAGAAAATGTCCCAGTGCATGCAGGATCTCAGAGATCCTAAGATAAATCTAAAACTGTTAAAATAATGAAGAAACAAATGTTTTTGTTTCCTGCAGTGGTAAATATGTCTGGTCTCATTTTATATTTAAAGAGATGGTACAAATGAGGGAGCAAAAAAAATACCAGTTCTCAAAGCATTTGGCATTTAAATAGGATGGTTAATTTCATTCACTTCTTTTCCTTGAAGATTCTCAATTATCTTTCTTTTAGGGAAGTAAAAGGCATGATTGTTTATGATCAACTTTTTTTTTTTTTTCAGCTCCTTATTAAAGTATAGAGTCATCATTCTACAAATCACTGTGCATGTTTGACTAACTATGTTGAAACTAACATTTAAAATATTTGATTAATGCTGGACTTGCTGAGAATATATTAGTTAATATAAAATATTTTGGTTGCAACAAATACTAATTAAATGACTGAAAAGTAATTCTAATCAGTGAGAATCCATTTTCATTCTTAAATATTAAGAAAAAATTTTTTTTTCTTTGTTTCTCTCACCTTGACTGACAGAAATCTCTCCAGAGTTAATGACTGCAGAAATAGCAAAAACATCAATAAAAATATGAAAGGGAAACTATAAGAGTATACAGCAGTAACAATTAGGATTTAATAACTGGAAAAATATATGTGAGACAACAAAGTGTCACAAGAGTAAAGCTGCTGTAGCTAGCATTTCACAGGAATTTTTTTTTTTTTTTTTTATATATTATAGTAGCTGGAATATGGGTACAAATTGAAAACAGGGAGGTTTAGATTAGATATCAGGAAGAAATATTTCACAGAGAGGGTGGTGAGGCACTGGAACAGGTTGCCCAGAGATGTTGTGGATGCCCCATGCCTGGATGTCTTCAAGGCCAGGCTGGATGTGGCTTTGAGCAACCTGGTCTAGTGGAAGGGGTCCCTGCCCATGACACGGGGGTTGGAACTAGATGATCTTTAAGGTCCCTTCCAACCCAAACCATTCTGTGATTCTATGAATGATATCCTACATCTGACATTGCTTCATTGCTAGACATATATAGTAGCATAGTCAATTAGAGCAATAACAAAAAAGAGGTTGTCTGTGTTTTGGAAAAAACAAAATTAATGGAGTTGACTAGTAATTATTATGTAATAATGAGGAAGTATTTTATTTTCCTAACGTAACGAATCTAAAAGCAAAATTATGAAGTATAGATATTTTTATGTTGTACGTTGGTATTTAGAAAAATGGAACAAAGAACAAGAGAACTTATGGTGCTTTTTTCAAACACCTTTTAACACTGGAAAAGTTCTAGAATGCTTCTAAAAAGTTAATCTTATGACAGTACA
This sequence comes from Eurypyga helias, assembly GCF_000690775.1. Taxonomy (NCBI): domain Eukaryota; kingdom Metazoa; phylum Chordata; class Aves; order Eurypygiformes; family Eurypygidae; genus Eurypyga; species Eurypyga helias. The sequence continues at coordinate 22,365 of NW_010231383.1, read as the reverse complement.
TAAAATGGTAAAAAAGATGACCTGAATAAATATAGACCAAATATAAACCTTGGTTAATACAACAAAGGAATAGGGACAGAGATGTTAATACAATTAATGAAAATCAAAATGAGACTAAGGAAAGTGGATCTACTGAAGTAATTTGCTACTCTTTCTTTTAAAGTAACAGATCTGCTGACTAAGTTTTTTAATGTTGACATAATATACTTAGACTACTCTGTAAAAACAAATGGTAAGAACTGGATAGTTTTAAAATTGTAAATTCTGAAAGCTAGTTATAATTGTAATTTAATTCCTCTGGAATTAGTGTTTGACCTCTTAGGACTTCTTTGTTGTGGTTTATTTTCAAACTCCATCAATGAATATCATTGACAAGGTCTGTAGATGAGCCAGTTATTAAGGAAAGCAAAAAAAACATGAAAACAATTTGCTGATTTCTCAGGTATTATTTGGAAGCAATCAAATTAAATGATTCTGCATTTTGAAATGCAGAATATAGGTCACACTTCCCTTTGGTAGGGGCTTTATTTTCAGGATCAATGAAATTATTTCTTGTTTTGATATTGTCACCCTAAAATGTTTTTCCTGGGGAGCAGTATTCAGCTGTCTAGGTGTGTTCATGTAGGTCCATCGTGTCTCTTTACATCCAATAGTAGACTACCTTAATCTTCTGCAGCAAGTTGCAGTTGTAGCTGCAGAAGACATTCCCATTAATTTTCTCTTCCCTACCAATCCATCATAGATATCTTGTATTTGTCATGGTCCCAAACATAATTACATATTTCTGTTGAGGTAATTAGTTCCTTCTTAGGCTCTTAGTGCAAAATTAATTGCATTGACTTAGTTTTCATGTAATATAATGAATGCTTAAACACCTGGGCAATCCATATAATACTGACAGTGAGCGGTAGCCAGCACATATGTTCTAATATCTTAAATCAGGATGAGAAAACAAAGGGCAACAAGTAGTCCAACTGAATTGAGTGGTGTTACTCAAAGACTGTCATGAGTAAAGTTTCAAGAGTTCTCCTTATAAAGGAGAATTTAAGTACAATTGCTGCTTTTCCATACAGAACAGTAACTGCAAATAAACATTCTGGTAAACTGATGGGGTTATCTCTAGTACTCTGATGGGCCGGAGTTAATCAGAACTGACTGTCAAAACACAAGTTACTTAATGTCAGAAGGACAGAATCTTTAATAAATTTAGGAATCCAGTGGCAAAACATTTTCACCCATGAAAAGGCTAAGCTAGATCATGATCACTGCTGACAAGTGTGAAATTCAAATTACACCTTTTTTTAAATGTTAGTTATAAAGGCATGAAATTGCATCCTTGTTTTGCAATCAGTTGGGTGCTGTACAGGAAGACCCTAATTCATCACACAATATTTTTCTTGCATAACTGCCCTTTTTATAGATTGTTCCAAATTTAACCCGTGGCAACTTGAACAGGCAGCTAGAAACAAAATTGAGGAAATAATGGCTAATTTATAATAGCTTCTGGTTTTTTCTTTCCTTTTGCTTTTTGCAAATTATGGTAGGAATACAGTAACACTGTTTTTGCCATCTGTCATTTTGCTAGAACACTACATTTTCTACTCTACAGTGGAGAAAAATATGGATGCTGTTTTAAATTTCTTTTGGAAAGAAAGTACTGCAGCTTGGATATTTAGAATTAATCAAGTAGCTAAAACACAGAAAGGGGATCAGGGAGTTATGGACTCTGCTATGAATAAATTTCCTTTTCATCCTTGGTTAAAACTGACTTTTCTTGAATGTGCTTAGTTTATCGTTGTTAAGAGAAGGAAATTTCTCCTGCCCCGCTGCTTGAGCCCATCCTAGTGCATGCAGGGACCCAAGATCTCTGTCCTAAGCTTAGACAAATGGCTGCTTCTTTCCTGTTTGTACATTCAACCCAAAGCAAGTCTGATCATGTCTCACAGATACACACAAGAAGACACACACATATATATGTCTATTATATATATCTATAAATTTAAAATATATATTAACTGGATTTTGAATA
>NW_010231383.1:0-20093 GCF_000690775.1 Eurypyga helias | reverse complement strand
CCTTTTTATTATTCAAAAAGCATTTTTAAATAGGAACAGTTTCTAAATCGTGGCCTATTTTAAAATAAATATAATAAATTAAATTTTTATTAATTGAACTGCAGGAATAAGGACTGTCTCATTAGTTCAATTAAAAGAACATCCATTTAAGAAATTAAGTAGTTTGAACTGAATATTTACTTTGATTTCCCTATTTTAATTAATTAGTTTTAAATTAGTAGTTCTCACATAATGTATACTTTGTACACCTTTACATGACAATCTCTTTACATTGGCTTAGTTGTCAATGAAAATATGATTACAAGTGTATCTTTTCAAGGTGTGTTCAGAGGAAGAAGTATGGTATAATTTTAAGTTAGCTAAGACCTCAAAAATCATTAGGGTTTGTGCAAATTGTGCAAAAGTGGTTTAGAATTATATGTTACATGAGATATTTTTAAGCTTTTTAAGAGCAACTTGCTGTATCTTTATACAGTAATTGAAATACTGCTAGAGATGAAAAAAACAGACAGTTGAAAAGGTTTTCAAGCCTTTACAAAGCCTGTGTTCTTTTTCCAGCAACCTAGATAAGAAAATTTTCTCATTTTGATCTTTTTTAAGCTATGGCTTTCTGTTTTGCTTTCTGATTTTTTTTTTCCCACTTCTGCAACAATTCTAGAAGCATTTAGCTATTAGACTTGTTACATTTTGAGTTGATGATTTTTTGTTTAATTATTTTTTCTTTAAATAGGATTATTGTTCTTCCACATTATTCTTGTTATCAAGAGGCTACCTTTTATCCTCATGTTTGTAATAGCTAACTGAATTCAGTAAAAATTTATAATTCATAATTTCTTAAGAGGAAGAACATGTTACAAAGATTGGTGAGACTGAGAAATAGTGATTGGCTTTTGGATATCAGAAATTAACATCGACCCTAAACCTTCATTAAGGTTCTCAGCTTGTTGTGTGTGTGCATGTCCTGTAAGAAAATCACCTCATTGTCAGCAAGTATAGACAGGTACATTTCAGGTTAAAATTATTCTTACCAAGTGTTTTCACCTGTGCTTTGTGTGTATTATTTTAATCCATCAAGCATCACAACATTACCACAAAAAGTATATTCCTCCTCAAGAATAAGTTTGGTGGGTTGACCTTGGCTGACCACAGGATGTCTATACAGGATGGTCTCATTCTTCTCCTCAACAGGACAGGGGAAGAAAATAAAATGAAAAAAAGCTTTTAAGTTGAGATAAAGACACTGAGATTACTTACCAGTTATTGCTATGAGGAAAACTGACTTCACTTGGGGAAAATTAATTTAATTTATTGCCAATGAAATTAGATTTCAGTGAGAAAAAAGACAAGAACCAAAATACCTTCCTCACATCCCTCGACCCCATTTTTTCACAGGTTCAGCTTCACTCCCTTCATACCCACCTCATTTGTCCATTACTCTGAGCAGTGCAGGGAGTGGGGAATGGAGTTTTATGGTCAATTCATAACACTTCCTCTCTGCCACTTCTTTCTCCAGATATTTTTCCCGTGTTTCAGTGTGTGTCCTCTCCACAGGCTGCAGTCCTTCAGGATGCAAACGCTCCAGGATATGACCTCTCACATTTGCTGTCTTTATCTTGACCCACAAGCTGTCTTACCTTATTTTCTCCCTGTCCTGTTGAGGAGGGAGACTGGGTGTTAGGTTGTGTGTTTGGCAACAGCCAAGGTCAACTCACTACTGAAGAATGAGTACTTGTACTAAAATATTACTTGTATTTTATATTCCTTTATATTAAGATGCTGCCTTTTTTTTTTTTTAATCAACAAATGATTCACAACATAGAAAGAATTTATAATAAAATAGCTATTCTTTGCCACAGTTGTTTTTAAAATGAGATCTAATAGAAGAGCAAGCAAATAACAGACACTGATGATTGTCCTGTGTGAAGGTTAATTTCTGAAAACGTCAGATACAGTGGCTATGATTTACACCCTCAGACAACTGCAGTAAAGCTTCTTTCATGACAACTGTTGTAGTTTCTCTAAGACTTATAATGTTTTTGGCAGATGGAGTCTGCCGAAAACCTTTTTAAAATGAATTAATGATACTAGCTTTGTACAAAAGAACATATATCTAAATATATATTTTTATTTGACTATCCATTAGTTTCATGGCTACTGCTTTCATCCATTTCAACAGGATTTTCATTTACACAGCTAATTAGATGATAGAGCCCAAATTCCCAACAGTAGTGCATACACCAAAGCCAAGTATTTTCCTCCATTATTTGAGATAATATTTTGACAAATGAAGTTGTGAATTTACAACACTGAAAGTTAGTTACTGCTAATCAACACAATGTCAAACACAAAATTTATTTCCTGATTGATTATGGACTATAAATCCTTCAATGGTTGGGATGGTTAAGAATAATTTTTGTATATAAATTGATAGTATCTAATGGGACTTGAGTTACAAACCTAAATAAGATGTGAAAATGAGAAGCGAGAAACTGGTTAATGAGAATGTATTAAACAGTGTGGGAGCATGATGTAAATGGTATGAAAAAAGGAGTGGAGAATATTCTGGGTCTCTTATTATTTATTACTTTATTATTATTAGTGATAGTATTACTTTCATAACATATAATTTGTCATAATATTAGTATTATTAGTATGCTTAATATTATTGGTATTGTTAGTATTATCAGCATCACTATTTTATTAATTTATATTTAAATATTCATTTGTTCTTAACTGAAGACACAATTTTCCTTGTTTTTTCCTCCAATTATCCTCCTCCACTGGAGGAGGGAGGAGGTGAGTGAGCGGCTGTGGGGCACTTTGTTGTTACATGTGATTAAACCACAAGACATCACAAATAGTTTAAACAAATTGTCTCTCTCTCGCGCGCAAAGTGGCCCAGCTCTCTCTACTGACTGTACAGGGAAACAAGACTAGGGATCTCTACAAACCTTAAATACCTGTCTGTCTTTGATCAGAGGTATTTAGTGACAGAAATAGTAATCTTATTTTTAAAATAAATAATTTCACAAGCATACTGGCTAGAAGGAAGAGGCAGAGCAGTATTAGAACTAAAAAAAGAAGATCAATAGTACCTAAATATGGATACTTGCAAGGTAGATGTGAAAATCTGAGCTGGTAATGTAAAGATCTCCTTATTAACAGAAGGAAAATTTTGAGATTTTTAATCTGACTAAGGTTTGATGTTTATCTTTGAATCAGTTCATTTGCATTCTGTAAGTGTTTAATTTTTAAAAAAAGACGACTTGAGAATGACAAGCTCAGGACCTGACATTTGTGCTTGCCCAGATGAGTCTTGACTCTTCCATCTCAAGTAAATGATCCATATCAAGGGATTTTTTTTTTTTTATTAAAAAAAAAAAAAAAGAAAAAATTATCAGCAAGACAAATATCTTCACTTAAATTTCTAGCAATCACAGATTTTTAAGTTTTGCACATAATTTGTTTTAGTTTTCATACACAAAACATGTATGAAAAAATGTGTAATTTCTTTGAGAAAATTATTTGCTGATTTAAGATCCAGATTGAAAAATTGTAATACCTATGTTGCTTAAATATCAGAATGAGGTAATGAGATTGTTGTTTGGTATCTGCATATGTGCAAAATCAATTACAATTGACTTAAGCCCTTGTCCATGATCAAGAAATATGGTAGTTGCTGTGAAAAAATCAGCCACAGAAACAACATAACATTCTAGTTTTCTCAGAGAATAATGTAATAAACATGAAATGCAGCAGGTTCTAATGTTTCTTAACTTCTTCACCTTTCTTTTTTTAAATATAAATCCATCTGTGATCATGTCTTACTACCTAGTCTTCATTTAACTGCTTAATCTCATTAGATTAATAAGGTTTTGATTAAATATTAAATATGAATAATCATAGGTCTTCACCAGGCAGATATCGCTGTATTTCTCCTCATCTTATACTTATCTCCTTTTCTGTTTTTTTCATCATGTCTGTCTTTAAATTCCTGCGGCATATTGGGATTCAAACCCACTTCATTTTCTGACTCTTTTATGTCTTAGATTTCATCAGTTTAACGTTCCCTTAACATGTTGGCTCTTCTTACTAGTTTTAGTTGGCTCCTCTTTCTTAAGAACGTTATTTTAGCATCAAAAATTTTAACCTCTCTGGCACCTTTTTATTAAGTGTATTTTAGACAGATGTTTTTTGATGTGAGATCAAGAATATTTTGGATAATGGTAGTACCATATGAAAGTGTGACATCAAGGTGAATTTGAAGAAAACTATAGAAGTATTCCACAGTAGGCTTCAAGTATTTTTTTGGAAGGAAAACAGAATTTCATTCCTGCGTAATCAAACAAATGCAGATCAAAAAGAGATCAGAACTAAGCAAGCTCTCTGTATAGAATATATAGGGTATATAGTTGTACGTTTTACTGTGTCATTCACATAAATATTTATAATTCAAAGAAAGAACACAGAAGCATACTGATGATAGTAATAAAGATGTACTTTATTGTTTTTAAAGACTGATCTGTTTATGGTTATTTGTAGCTTAAAAGGAATTAAAGATCTTTATTTCATTCACAGGAGAAATAACAAAACTTATTTAGAAAACAACGATTTTGTTAATGACTACCCTCATACTGACATTAAAAACTTTAATTCCATGACATACATTCATGTATACTGTATGGAAAGGGTGCTTTACATATTCTTATCTGAATTACAATAGTTACTAGTTGACTGTTATGTGGTAGATACTTAAACTATGTTTCCAAAAACACGACTCCAATAGTAAAAGTTCAGAAATTCCTCATGAGGAGATAGATATAATAATCCAGGCTTGGAGAGACTTCTTTCCTGTTAGAGAACCAGTTCCTGGACGAGTTAGTAAAAACCACAGGTTTTATGACACCTACATTTATATGCTCTGCATTAGATCACAGTTCTCGTAAATCCCCATTATATATGTATTTCACCCTGATAAAGACATCTAAAATTAAGCAGTAACTTCTAACTTCATTACAGAATTATTTAGGGAAAAAAATACAAAGTTTATATTATTAAATAGGATATTTCCAACATTTTTCAAGTTGTGATATGTTGGCAATGTCAATGTTTTCCCCGAGAAATGGAATTCACATACTTTTTTACCAAGATATAGCGGTTTTGACAAACTACAGTACAAAATCCAAACCCTTATAAGCTCTTACTTTCATTTCCCAGCCAAGATAATTAGAGCTGTCAAATAGGTTGGTGCCAAAGGACTCATGTCTAGAGGTTTCCTTGTGTCTGTGTTCCAGTCTTTCATCTTTAGCTGTCAATATAGAAGACTTGTCAATATCACTGTCAGAATCTACACCAGTATTTGGGGCAGACCAAACACCTGTAGTTTATTATGCTTGTGTTCTAGAATGTCGATCTTTTCACAGCTGCAGTTTTGAGATTGCTCCTAAGGTTGTATTACTAAAACCATGCTGAAAAGACAACCTGAATATGTATCATACTCAAAGGAAAACAGTTTATTGCATACCATGTACCCACCCATATACCATTACCTAACTAGCCCAACTACAGCACATCTATGTCAATCTTTACAGCATGGGAAACAAACAGGAGGAGCTGGAAGTCATTGTCCAGTGGGAAACCTATGATATAGTTACAGTCATGGAAACATGGTGGGATGGCTTGCACAACTGGAGTGATCCAATGGGCATCTATAAACTCTTCAGAAGGGACAGACAAGGAAGGAGAGATGGTGGAGTAGCCCTGTATGTCAAGGACAGTTTAAATTGTCTAGATGTTAATGATGGTGATGATAGGGTTGAATGTTTCTGGGTAAGAATCACAGGAAGGCCAATGTGACACATGTCACAGTGGGAGTCTGTCATAGACCTCCTAAAAGGATGAAGACAATATTCTACAAGCATCTGGGAGAAGTCTCACAATTGCTAGCCCTTGTTCTCATACGGGACTTCAATGTACCAGATGTCTGCTGGAAATACAACAAAGCAGAGGGGAAACAGTGTAGAAGATTCCTGGAGCATATGGAAGATAACTTACTGACCCAGTTGGTGAGTGAGCTAATTAGGGAAAGCGTCCTGTTGGACCTATTGTTTATTAACAGAGAAGGGCTTGTGGGTGATGTGATGGTTGGAGGCTCTATTGGGCATAGCAATCATGCGATTCTAGTTTATGATTCTTGAAGAGTTAAAGAGAGGGAGCGAGTGGGTCAACAGCACTGCTACCTTGAAATTCTGGAAGACTTCGGTCTGTTTAGGAGACTGGTTGACAGAATCCTTAGAGAGGTATTCCTAAAGGGTAAAGGAGTCCAGGAAGGCTGGACATTCTGCAAGAAGGAAGTCTTAAAGACGCAGGAGCAGTCAATCCCCATGTGCTGAAAGATGAGCTGGCAGGGAAGATGATGTGCCTGGCTGAACAGAGAGCTTTGGCTGGAACTCTGGATAAAAATGACAGTTTATGATCTCTCAAAGGAGCGGCAGGAAACTCAAGAAGAATACAAGGATGTCAGGAGTTTTTACAGGGACAAAATTAGAAGGGCCAAAGGCCAACTAGAATTTAACCTATCTTCTGTCATAAAAGGCAATAAAAATGTTTCTATAAATACATTAACAACAAAATGAGGGTTAAGGAAAATCTCAATACCTCACTGGATGTGCTGTGAAACATAGTAACAAAGAATGAGAAAAATGTGAGGTACTTAATGCATCAGGGAGCAGAACGAGGTCCCCACAATCCAAGGGGAAGTTGTTAGCGATCTGCTATACCACTTAGACACCCACAGGCCTATGGGACCAGATTAGATCCACCCAAGGGTGCTGAGGAAGCTGGTGGAAGTGCTCACTAAGCCACTACCCATCATCTATCAGCAGTCCTGGCTAACTGGGGAGGTCCCAACTGGCTGGAAGTTAGCCAGTATGACACCCATCTACAAGAAGGACAGGAAGGAGGATCCAGAGAACTACAGGCATGTTGGTTTGACCTCAGTGCCAGGGAAGGTCATGGAGCAAATCATCTTGAGTGCCATTACATTTCAGATAAAGGACAACCAGGTGATCAGGCCCAGTCAGCATGGGTTTAGGAAAGGCAGGTCCTGCTTGACAAACCTGATCTCTTTCTATGACAAGGTGACTCGCTTAGTGGATGAGGGAAAGGCTGTGCATGTAGTCTACATAGACTTTAGTAAAACCTTTTATACTGTTCCCCATAGCATTCTTCTGGAGAAATTAGCTACTCACATCTTGGAGAATTGCACAGTTCACTGGGCAAAAAATTGGCTGGATGCCCAAGCCCAAAATTGTGGTGGGGAATGGAGTTAAATCCAGTTGGCAGTCAGTCACAAGTGGTGTTCCCCAAGGCTCAGTATCGTGACAAGTTAGGTTTAATACCTTTATCAATGATCTGGACAATGGCATCGAATGCACTCTTGGCAAATTGTGGACAACACCAAGTTTGGAAGAATATTGATCTGCCTGAGGTAAGGAAGGCTTTACAGAAGGATGTGGACAGGCTGGATCAATGACCTGAGGGCAGCTGTATGAGGTTCCACAAGGTCAAGTGCTGAGATCTGCACTTGGGTCACAACAACCCAATACAACGCTACTAGCTTGGGGATGAGTGGCTGGAAAGCTGCCTGGTGGAAAAGGACCTGGGGGTGTTGGTTGACAGCCAGCTGAATACAAGCCAGCAGCATGCTCAGGTGGCCAAGATGGCCAATGGAATCATGGCCTGCATCAGGAACAGTGTGGCCTGTTTCTCATATAGCATATGCAGAACTAATTTAGAGTAGCTAATTGTTCGCAGGAAGCTATGCTCACAAACACAGACTAGACACGTTCAGTGACATAATTTCTTTCACTCACATAGGTATGTATAGTCTAAGACTCACCAAGCCTCATTCTCTGCTCCATACAAAGGAAAGGGCCTGAATACACATGTGAAATGGACTGCCAATGTTTTTCAATTTACAGGTTTGAATGCCTCCTGACAAAGCAAGTACAAGGAATATTTACAGGCAAAGCACAGGAGTGATCACTCATGGAGGATGAGAAGGCAAAAACTTAATTTTGCCACATATTCCAGTAGTGTCTATGAAAAACAGCTCAGATGGATAAGCAGACTATATCTTCAGGAAGCATGGACAGAGATTGTACTCACAATATTTTTAAATATTTACCACTTTACAAATAAAAAATTGCTCTTTCTGATTTCTGATGCTGAAGATAAACATGCATGTGAATCTGCACAGAATACCTCAAATGATATTTTCTTCTGTTTTTCTTAAGCCAAAGTGAAGCATTAAATAGACTTTTAGGTCAAAAGCAAATTATTTTCTAGTGGTTAAGGAACTTAATCTAATATTTAGCAAAACAGGATTCAACTCCCAACTCCACTGTTAAGTCCTTATATTACATTGGCCTAGACATGTAAGGCCAATTTTTCAAAGCTAATTGAGCATGTAAAGACACAGATAGACATAAGTGGGGTTTTTATAAATGCCTGATATATTTAGCTGTTTTGTGCTATAAGCTTATTTACTGTTTTAGGCAGTGAGATATGTAAAAATCTGAGCCTTAACCACCTCCTCCCCTGCTATGGCATCAGCTTAACTGCCTGTGAGCATATATAATAAACCACAGATATTTCACAGAGGTAGGTATAGAAATGCATTAAAAATTTGGAAGTGCTCAATACACAGTATTGGGAGCTATATAAATTACATTATGATTTTAGTCATACCCTGCATCAGAAGGTAACATGCAGAAATTCATGATTCACTCTGCCACCACAAAATGCCATCACTCAGGAGAAAGAAATCTGAGCAATATAGTGTTTTTTTGGATACCAACATGCTTGAGGTAATGTTGCTTTACTTTCCTTGTTCTTTTAGGATTTTTAAATATTTTCATTGTGCACATTCGTATCTAACTGAATTTATTTTGGTAAAGAAAAATATGTGTCCAGTGAACAAGAATGGGAAGTATTGGAACTCGTCTCTCAGGTACTGTGTAGGAATCCATAAGGATCTTGACAGTTCACATCGTCTGTTCTACTCACTCCTTTTTAACCTATCCCATCTCTTTTTTCACTTTAGTTGCTTTAATACTCAGTATTTTCCTTCAACTCATAAAAAAAAAAAAGCCCCCCCCCCAAAAAAAAATCAAAAAACAACACTTAGAAAGTGTTCACTGTGCTTAAAACCAAGTACAGCATAAGATCATATTTTGTCCTCTGACTTTTTTTTTTTTTTTTGTGGTATTTCTGGTGCCTGTGGCATAGTGAAAATTGTGGAAGAAAGGGAATATTTGCAGTAGCCAGACATACTTGAGACTTACTGAATAATGTAAAGACTGATGAGGCAGATATATGTGGGCATAGACACATATAAAAAGGTATGTAACCATATTTATTCAAAAGCTCTGTAGAATGTTTACTCATGTGAGACCATTAACTTGTCAGGAGCTTTAAAAATGAGGTTGATTCTAGTTGTTTACCATTTATTACAATCATTCAATATAATATATGATATATCTTACATTGCATCATAGAAAACATAGTGGATCTAATTTTCCTTCAGTACCATCAAAATCATATATCTAACATCAACTGAATTAAAATAGAGAAGAAATTAAGTATAATGATACGATCTTTACACATCTTAGAGACACACCATACTTTCTATTTTTAAGTAGAATTCCCCCTTGACTTTACAGACAAAAATTTCCAAGAAATAGGTATCACAATAATTCTCTGGGATATCTCTCAGACACCTTCATATCAAAGCAACACTATGCTTTGTCTAATTGTATTGTTCTTAACTGGAGTTGGAAATTATTATAGTACCTATTTCTAAAATAAAATAAAAATTATTATATTACATTGCATATATTATTATATCGTATTACATAAAAATTATTGCATTTTATGTTTCTGCTATTCATACTGTTTTCAGGTTACAAAATAAAACTAAAAAAAAAGTTATATTAAAATGGCAACATTTACATATGATTACTGATTGGCAGGGGAGTTTATCTGTTGTTGGCCAGTGGTTAAGTTATAAATGGACCATGCAACTATTGTACCAATCAAATTAATCCTTTTTTAACTTGATTTGTTACTTTAGTTTCATACTTAGAATAGTTATTTCATCTCCCATGCAAGGATGTTTAATCTATACTGATGTATGGTCACCAGAGGCTGTAATTTTGGAGTTTGCATTTTCAGACCAGAAAGCTGCTTCGTCATTTGCATTGTCATATCTGCACAGTGTCATGGAATTTTGTATGTACAAGCAGAATATATGTCTATATCATCCTCCTACAGAAAGAAACACAATGGAGACTTCTAATGTCTTTGAAAGAATTCAGCGCAGAAAGAATCTGCAGTCATGCCTTGAAGATATGAGGAAAAATAGCAAGGTTGTAATACATGCAAATGTGATATATAAACTATCATTTGGTGTTAACTGTTTTATAAACACATATCACATGAAATATATATTATTAAGCCTCCTTACACTCAATAACTTGAACAGTAGTGATGTCAGATTGAAAGTGTCTATTTCTGTCTTCGCTCCGTCCATATTTCAAATGCAGAGTTCAGGGTTAGCTTTTATTTGATTATCAGAGATGGGATTCTGTTCAACACAAGCATGCCTAAATGTCGATGTCTTCTTGCAGGGACAGAATTCAATTACTTATAAATAGGCATCTAGTGTCATTCAGACTGTGAAATAGCTTTCTGTGGTCTCCTGCTGACAATGTAGAAGGGTATTGTACTCCTGTAAATCCTATGTCAAATCTGCCAACCACGAACAGATGCTTGGATACCCAAAAGCATTGACTAAAATAGACTAAATGTCCTTCTTAAGCAACTGTGTTACGCTGCATATGAGTAAACATTTGTATATGCAAAATAATATTACCCATGAAGTAGTCTTACTGATTTTTTTTGTCCTCTGTGGAAAACTATAGGTCTAACAACTTTCATATCTTCCAACCATATAGTCATGTCAGAAATATGTTAGTGCATCTTTTTGCACAGCCAGTTCCTTTAAAGACATTCTTTTTGTATTTTGGAAATATGTTTAATTTGACTATGTGTAGTAATAAAATATTATATATAGTTTTCAGCTCTTCATATACCCAACTGATTTAATCCGTCTCATTTCAAATCAAGAAGACTGCCTCTCAGACTAGGGGTGGTGGTGGAGAATCCAAGATCACAGAAATTCTGCAATATAACACTGGTTTCATATAAAATAAACAGTGTATTCCATTTATGTGGGTTAAGAACCCTTTGATTTTACTATAAATTGGAATATGGAATTAATTTTGAAACCTAAACCTCAAACCTCAGCTGAAATTTGATGGTTTTGACACAAATCCCATCAACTGAAGGAAAGGTTATTATTTTAACCTATGTTCCAACCACCCCAATGGAAGGAAAACATAAGACTTTCTCAAGTAAACAAAAAACCAAACATGTCAAAAATGAAAAAAAAAAAATCAGAAAACAAAAAACATGAATCCAAACCAAACAAAAAACCCCAAATCACACACACACACAGAAAAGCCAAAAAAAACACCACCCCAGAAAAACAAAGAAATAAACAAACAAAAAAATAAGAAATGGTAGAAGGAAACAACTTGCTCTCCTACTTTGTTAAACCTCTACGAATATAGGCAATCTGACACGGAAAATCTAGATGGATATTTTTTCATTTACCTTATTAAGGAAAGTGTTTTCTGGATAAGTAAATAGTATAATATTTAAATAATTGATAACATTTCTTCCCTAAATTTTCTTCAAAATACTATCCTGTGTCAAAAGGTTGTATTCATGTTAGGCATTTAATAGACTTAATTGTGTCACTATAGCCTTTCTTCAGTTTTGCATTGTTCCTTAGAGTGTGATGTTTGTGATAAATAGGTTGCTCAGAATTTCAATAACATAGATGTACATGTATTTTAAAATATGATTACAGATTATAGTATTTTCCTGAGATTTTCCTCTTAATAATTACCTATTCAAAGTATTATGCATATTGCATATTATTTTCATTATTTGAGTGGTTATTATGCAGCACACCATAGATTCTGTTGTAATTTTTTAAAAATTTTAACTTGTTTACTTATCTTTAAATTACTTAACTTCATATTTTAACTGTTAAGCAGTCCTAGTTTGCAAAATTACTTTGATAGTTATTGATCAAGAATTGTGGGTCATATTGTTTTGAATTTCTTTTTTGTGTCTTTATCCAATGTTTTCCTTTGTTGAGATTATTTTTTATAATAAGGTTCTGGGCACTATTTATAAGAGAATAAAGAAACAACATGATACAGACATGGAATTTGACATTGTAGCAAAAATATGTTCATCATTACATATTCACTGAGTTAAGATATTTAAAATGCATATGGTCTATCTGCTTTTATTCTGTTTATATCCAAACACCTTAATATATTTACTGTTTTATAGTCTAATTATTTCTTTATGACATCTATATCCAAATAAACACTTCTTTAGTGCAGTAAAAAGTTTTAAAAAACACCAACCAAGCAAACAAAAAACCCACACAAAACCCAACCAAACAAAACAAACCCAGCCTTGAATTCTGAGTTGTGGAGTCATGCATAGCCAAGTTCAACATTTCTACATATAACCAGAATTAATTAGCTAGTACATCATAATCTATATTGTGATACTTCCAGTTTCATCATTTCTATTCTATTTCTTCCTGAAGCTTTCAATTGTAGGCGTTAAGAAAGGTGTTTTCTTTGGAAGAGCTCTCGAAGTTTAGAAGGTAGGTTGTAATTTATTTTATAGACTCTATTGAGATAACATCTAAAATGAAAAATGTGGACTGTCACGGTTGTTATGTTGGGCCCACAGGAAGGTTTGCAATCTATATACAGAAGTTATTTATAATTTATTTATTAATATGAATGGCAAGAGTTTCACGAGTCAATCTTTAAACAAAAAATATTTAGAATTGAGATGATAATAGTATTAATCAATGGGCATAAGATTCATGAGCCAACCAGATTTCATGAAAATGTTTTTTCCAAACTTCTTGCACTTTGAAATGTGTATGCAACTGAGAGCCACCTGCAGGCACTAGGCTATTAGGCAACTTATAGCTGTTATCAGAAGAGCACTGAATACAAAATTCTCTTATTCATGGATTAGAACATTATCAGGATCAATATAACTATTGGAAACCTGTCTGTATGTGACATAACATGATACCACTCAGTGAACAGAATAGGTGTGTATACTACAGGCAGGTTGCATCTTATGCTTCCAGCTATAGACAAATTAAATAGTCTCTGCTTGTATCTTGGAGTTTCTGAAGTAATTTTGAATGGATAATTTATAACAGCCAAAACATATTGATTTTACAAAGAACCTCTTATAACATTTATTCTTGTGATGACTGGTATAAGAATAACATGTTTTGATTTTTTTTCAGTTTAGAGGGAGGAGAGGGAGCATGAGGAAATCAGTTTCTGTTTATTCCAGTTTTGCTTGTTCTTACATAATTATGAACATATTTAATCAAATGCTCATCATCACATAGTAATGACATTGGAGGAGTTAAATCAATCCTTCCGTGCATCTGCCCAGTGAATTCATTTATGCCAGTAAAACTACACTAGAAATAGTTTTAATCCAGGTAAAACCCACCTAATAATATCTACAAGAGCAAAGACATGCTGAAGAGTCTGTTACCTGTATTTGAGCTAATGTTGTATACCATTGAGAAAAAGTATACATTCAGGTGAGTTAGAGATTTCCTGTATATTATGGAGCACTAAGTTTTTTGATTTCTTAAATGCCTCCACAGATTTGCTCAGTTGCACTTGAAACAATGTTCTGATAATTTTGCTTCAGACTTAGGAAGCGATACTTGTTATGGTGCAGGAAACAAAATTAGTTTTACAGATAGCTTTCAGATAATGAAAGAGAAAAAAAAGAACATTTTATATGGGGAAAATTTAATAGTTTAATGTATGAAAACCTGTACTTTCATTTAAACCATCATTGCAGCAGGCCAAAAGACAGCTTGAAATGATTTTCACATTGTCTTCTTACCAGTGTGCTAATGGGTTTTGAGTTCTTTTTTCCTATCACAAGCTCTCTTTAACCCTGTCATTATGGTTTCAGCCCTACACTCTAGCCCTTGTTTCCCTTGGAATAGAAAAAAAAGAAAAATCTACTCTTTCAAATAATCTGCAACAATGGTACACTTTATTTGCCTCGTAAACTCAAATGAAGCCCCTGTTATTCCTAATGAGACAGTACACATGAAGGCATGCAGTACAGATATCTGCTATTAGAGTACATATGTACCTGAGCAGGAGTTCTTGGATGCATTAAGATGTAGGATGATTAATTTCTTTCAGGGCTTTCAGTGACAGATTCAGGCTGACTGCAGGTTCACAGTTGCTATGTGAATTATATTCTGATTACATTTTCCAACTTTTCGGTGTACCTCCAAATTCTGAAGGGAAAAATACTTGACATGGATACATATATATATAACATAAATATATAACAAATACATGTTGAGATAGCTATATGCATGCTATGACCCTTGAAACCATAGGATTGCTATTGATTAGTAGCACATTTAGTTTATCCAAATCTGTTTACTAAATTGAAAAATAAAAAGGTTAGTTTTACAAATTCTGTAGAATGACTTCTAAGCACTTTAGATATTACAGGGCCTGGCATTAGCCTTATGAAATATATTAGCCTTAAAAAAATAGAAGGAAATTTCATAAAATCTTCTGTACAAAAAACTATTTTCATTCAATAAAAATGTTTTGTTTGTTACTAACAGTTATAGGGTTTTCTTTTGTATTTGAAACTTCCTCAGTGAAATTTCCTACTATTCAGATGTATGAAAAGGCCTACATTTTGTGGAAGAAATTTCTGAAGGAAATACCTGTGTGTTTTATAAGCAGCACATGCCATTATATACCATTTAGTTCTAGAATAATAAAGCATGGAGAATATTCTGAGAAGAAAAAATACTATTCTGCAGGGTTTTTTTTTACCAGTCCTAACAGTCTGAATAGCTTCCAATTATTGGGAACAGAAATCAAGTGAATAAATAGTTTATGTACTGTGTCACGTGGAGAATTTAAAACTTTTGCCTGTTCTTTCCTTTATCTGCAATCTCAAACTATATTTAATTTAGATTTTATATTAAATATCATATATTTTAGCAACTGTTATAGAAACATGTATATTTGTAGTGTATATTCAATATTTACCAAATACATTAATAAATATAACATTCAACAGGTTGTCCAGAGAAACTGGATGCTCCATCCCTGGCTGTCTTCTAGGTCAGGCTGGACGAGGCTTTGAGCAACCTGGTCTAGTGGAAGGTGTCCCTGCCCATGGCAGGGGGGTTGGAACTAGATGATCTTTAAGGTCCCTTCCAACCCAAACCATTCTATGATTCTATGATACTTTAAATTACAAAATTAAAAAAAAAAAATTGTTATAATTCAGATTGTTCCAATCAAATATATTTATATATCAGAGTATTAGATATAAGGGTGATGGGAGTGATTAGAACACTGACAAATGAGTCTTGAACTTCAAAACAAAACTTCATTAAATGAATTGATTTACTCCGTTCTAACAGTTCTAACAGTTCTTCCATATGGTTAACTGTTCCCACAATACAGAAAAAATCATTAGCCTTTAACACTGTATTCTGTATTAACAATGAGTACACAATAACACAGAGTGTTTTCACCTCTGATGGCAACAGTCCTGGGTGTTTCTTCTCTGAAAATCCAGGTGATAAACCTTGAGATTTCTTTGATTAGGGAAGCCAGAACTGAAGAGAGCTGTCTTCAAACTTCTCTTGTTTGCCTTACTTACACCTAATGTTTTTATGTTTCTTGTTCCTCTCCCAAAAGAAGGATCCTGTCTGCTGTTAATAGAGCAGATGCTTATCTCATTTAGCAGTAAGCTCAATGCTTACTGCTGATGGTTCTCTTATTTGTTTTGGTTATCTAGTTATCCTACTTGAGTGCTTGGCAGGACATTCTGCCTCTGTGCAGTCCTTGTTTTTCTTGTCCTTGCAAAACTTTTTTGTTCCATGGATCCCTGTTATGTACTGCTACACACATTTTAGCTCCTTTGGTGGTAGCATTGTGCAAATACTTGTGCAACATGCTTATATGTTGTGACTGGCTAGGGCATGAGAGTGTTATATTGTGCTTATATTCTGTTGCATCTTACGCAAGTTTAGTATTCTTGTATTTGGGTTCAAGATTAACGCATTCTAATAATTTCATGGTAAGTGCACTTTAATTTATATCTGTCACAACCATACTTTGGCTACAGATCTAAGGACTTATTTTACCCAAATATTTCCCCTATTCTGACACTGAACTCTTTCTAAACTCTTGAAAACCTGATAAAAACAATATAAACTTTAATTCCTTTAAAAATTTGCTGATTAAAATTTGACCATAAGTCTTTTTCCATAGCCTATGCTTTTGGTGGTAGTCCAGATTAACCTGTGGTAACAATATAGGATAATAATTTAAATTATGTTCAGTGTTAAATCATTTCTCAAATTTAAAAGAAAAAACTACTGGGGACAAATTATGGTCTTTAAGTTATTATTTTAGTAACAGAAGATTATATGGTGGAACTGATAACATTATTCTTATTTCTCTCTTCCATACATTTATTCTTTCACACAGGTAAGAAGTTGGACCCTTGGGCTGACAAATTCCCATTGTAGAGAATGAAAGAAAGAACAGGAAGAAGCTAAAGTTTAGAATCAAAGCATAGCCTTAGAGAATGATTTTCTCTTTTGCAAACCTGGTCCTGCAAAAAGGAAATCCAGGTTTCAGACTCTGTCAAAATCTAAAAACTTCAGCTTCCTTTGATCTGTTCTAATAAATTTTAGAACAAATTACTACACTTTCAACATACTCAGAAATAATGTGACATTATTTCAAGAGAGGTTGTGAACATGGCCATACAAATGTGTTTTATATAAACATTTTTTAACTATTTTAATTAACATTTTGTATGTTTCATATGTAGATTTGGACTCTTCATAACACTACTTGTTAAATAGAAAAAATAACATAGAAAACTATGAATAAAAACAAAGGCAAGGGAAATAAAAGATACATTTCTCTATGAAACCTGTACATGAGACAATACTGACTATCAATTAGAAACTTTTCTGTATCTTTAGAAACTATCTAATATGATTGACTTACTAGTTAGTAATTACCAATTTAATCAAACTTTCTTCTCATCTGTGAAATGACAATAAAAACGTAGTTTCAGATCATTGGGGACTAAAGAAAATTTCCATCAAACTCTTAAGAAGGGCTTAACTTTTCTAGAGAAGTTATTAAGTTGATGATCTCTTTATAGAACTTTTCCATTATCACTGGTTTTGTTGTTGTTGTTTTGGGGTGGTTTTTTTGGGTGGGGGGAAGGTTGTTTTGTTTTGTTTTGTTTTTCTGCCTTTTTTTTTTTCTGATTTTTATGCTTTAGTTTAAACAATATAAGCAAGTGTTGTTCCCCAGCGCTCATTATTGGAGCAAGTTCTGTTTAATATCATTATCAATGCTCTGGATGAGGGGATTGAGTGCACCCTCAGTACATTTGCAGATGACACCAAGTTGGTCAGGAGTGATGCTCCACCTGGCTTAGGAAGATTCTTCAGAGGGATCTGGACAGGCTGGATAGATGAGCTGAGACGAACTGTATGAGGTTCAACAACACCAAGTGCCAGGTCTTGCACTTTGATCACAACAACCCCATGCAACACTGCAGTGTTGGGGAACCAGCATAAGTTTGAACATAAACCATTCTATGATTCTATCATTCTAAGAGTGGCTGGAAAGATGCCTGGTGGAAAAAGACCTGGGGATGCTGGTTGGCAACCAACTGAATATGAATTGTCTGTTATCCCAGGTTGCCAAGATGGCCAATGGCATCCTGGCCTACATCAGGAACAGTGTGGCCAGCAGGACGAGGGAAGTGACCCATACTGGGTACTGGAGAGACTGTACCTTGAAGAGAGACATTGAGGTGCTGGAGTGTGTCCAGAGAAGGGCAACAAAGCTGGTGAAAGGACTAGAGCACAAGTCCTGTGAGGAGCAGCTGAGGGAACTGGGGTTGTTAACCTGGAGAATTGGAGGCTGAAACCTTATTGCTCTCTACGACTGCCTGAAAGTAGATTACAGAGAGGTGGCTGTTGGTCTGTTCTCCCACATGACAAGTGACAGAGCAAGAGGAAACGGCCTCAAGTTATATCAGGGGAGGTATAGAATAGATATAATTTCTTTACTGGAAAGGATATCAGTCACTGGAACAAGCTGCCCAGGGAGGTGGTTGAGTCGCCATACCTGGAGGTATTTGAGACATGTGGACACGTTGCTATGGGACATGGTTTAGTGGTGATATTAGCAGTGTTAGTTTAATGGTTGGATTTTATGGTCCTAAAGGTCTTTTCCAGCCTAAATGATTTTATGACTCTATGATTCAATTGTTTCCACTCTACTACTCAGGAGTGCCTATACCACTAGTATTAGACCATCATAATTCCTGTAGCAGCTGTCCAGAAAACAACAAGGTGAAGCTTAAATTTAAAAATAAATTTATATTGCCAGCTTTCTGAACTGTGGACAGGAACTAAAGCTTTTCCTAAGGATAGAATATTTAATAATCTCTATGTAAGGAGAAAATAATCAAGAATTTGTGAAGAGCCCCAAATAATGAAAGCTACATTTATTGAACCAAATTATTTCTACATGAGAAAAAAAAAAAAGTTTAGACACAGAAGGCCTTGATGTTGGATTCAAAAAGAAATTGTTTCCCTTTTTTTTATGTTAAGTATCTGTGAAACATAATACATATTACACTGATATCTCACAGAGGTCATTATCTTATTAAAGAAAGCATAGAACAGTTTTGAAGAAAAGCAAGATTCTACAAGAAAACAAGAACAGAGAATTCTCAAACAGTGTCTAAACCCTCTGTCTACATTTTAAACACAGATTCTCTGCATGTGCTTACAATACCAGGAATTTTCATTAAATTTCTATTCTTTAGAAGTTAATTATGGACTCATTAAGAGTATCTTCAACTTGAATGACATATTTAATTACAACAAATATTTTACTATTTATCATTATGCTTGGAAAGTCCACATTAACCCCATTTCTCTATATGATTTTACTGTTGTAACCTAGGAAAAAACTTTTGCTCTGTTTATGCACAAAATCAAGGAAAAGTTGTGAGTTGATGGGATGTTTAATTTAAGCTGTTGTTACTCCTTTGATTCAGGGTATGCTAGTGAGCAATCTAAGTTGTCATGCTGAATGATTTTGAAGATACATTTCTTATTATATTACACAGCATTTTGACCGTATTATTAAAAGTAATATGCTTACGAAAAGATTTGAGACCTTGTGTGCACTGCATAAGGATTACCTACTCAACTACATAACTCAATAGATTCATTGGTAAATGCGAAATATTATTTACTATGTATTGTCAAGTACTATCTCAAAAATAAGATAGAAATGCGAAGAAATGTGAAATATGTCAGATGATGACATCCAGAGGAACCTTTACAGGCTTGAGGAATGGGTCCATGTGAACCTTATTAAGTTCAGCAAGGCCAAGCTCAACATCCATCACATGACTCAGGACAATCCTTGGTATCAATGTACAGACCAAAGAAAGAATAGAATAAGAGCAGCACTGCAGAGAAGGACTTGGGTATATTGGTGAATGAAAAACTGGAGTGGGCAATGTCCACTTAGAGCCAAGAAAGCCAATCACATCCTGGACTGCATCAGAAGAATTGTGGCCAGCATGTTGAGGGGGCTGATTCTTCCCCTCTAAAACACTCCTGTGGAGTCCCCATCTCGAGTACTGTCTAGCTCTGGAGCCCTCAGCACAAGTAAGACATAGACCTGTTAGAGTAGGTCCAGAAATGATGAAAAGGCTAGAACAACTCACAAAATCATTTGGGTTGGAAATTACTTTAAAGAACATCTAGTTCCAATCCC
>NW_010231382.1:0-27202 GCF_000690775.1 Eurypyga helias | reverse complement strand
TGCGCCGTGCCCATGGCCCCGGCCTTCGTCCGAGCTGGCCTAGGTGTCAGCGGCCCCCGCCTGGGCACAGGCTGATCCCTTCCGCCGCGCCGCTCGGGGAGCTGCTGTCGCCCGGGTCCCGGCAGACCCCGTTAGCTGTCGGAGCCGTGGGCTCGGAGGCAGCTGCCTCACCGCTGCCTGGGCGGAACGGCCCCCAGGGGTTTGTAGGCCTAAAGTTTCTGTCAGTTCTCGTCTGTGTAGGTACACGCAGCCTTTGGTTTTGGGGAGTTACAGTGGTTTTCCCCCTTCCCCTCTGTGCCAGAGGTGGCAGCATGGGGTGGTGGGTCCTGTTGTCCGGAGGTCTGGACCTTTGGGCGTGCTCGGATCTCACTCCCCTGGGAGACGCATTTCAGGAACCCTAAAACCCTAATGAATCCACACTAAAAACAAAGGGTGCGTTGGCTGGCTGCCCAGTATTGGTGCTAACTAAATTTTGGTCCTTCATCCGAAACCAAAGGGTTTGTTAGCTTGATTTTGTGACTGGTACATTCATTCTTGCCTCTGTGATTTTTAATGAATGCATATGGAAAGAGGATAAAGCTGCTTAGAAAATTCACAGCAAATTAATAATCCCTACCTGACTTCAAAGGTGCTGTTGGCAGTCGTGCGGTGGCCTGGTTATAAATAACTTAGGAACGATTCACAAAAATAACAGCTTGGCTTGCCAGAGGAGAGATTGAGGTCTAAATGGTGTGGAGTGTAAAATACCATTTATTCTGGGAAAATGGAAGTGAAGCTCCCTATCAATATGCCGTGTTTTTTGAAGTTTACATTGGTGCTGTCTTCAGTGGTCTGTGGCTTCAGTTTTTAGTGGTTTACTGTGCTGTATACCAGTACTTTTAACCTTTAATTTTATATTAACAAACTGATAAAGAGCAGGAAAAAGGAATGAGGAAAAAGGAATAGTACAGTCACAGACACGTTTAGGGAACAGAATGATGAGACACAGTTTGCAACAGTTCAGGCATGTCTCAGCTTCTTTAATATATCCTGACCTATAATTAAAAGTTAATGCTTTCATATATGCCAATTGAGACCTGACACTGAGACCATCAGGATTTAAACAAAAGCAATTACATTAATAAGGCTGACAGCACTTAGACAGAATTATCTAGAAACTCAAATCCCTTGAATCAATGAGAGACAAAATACCTCTGTGCTTTTAAAGTTCACTGAGGCCCTGACAACAAATGGTCATCAGTAAGTCCCATATAAACTTCATATGTAGCTGGGTCAATCAGAGTCACAGAGAAGTTTAAGGAGAGATAAAAAGATAAGGTAGTTGATAATCGTTAATATTAGTATCATATGTAACATACCTTTCCTAGTTCATGGTTTTCTCCATATCTGAGTCTCTATTACTCTCCCCTGGTCTTTTGTATGAGTTCTAAACAAAACAGACTTCACAGAGGACAGTCTTTCTAGTGTTGTTCAACTGATAGTCAAAACTACTGTGCAGAATTAATTCCATCTGGATATTAAAATGTATTTCAATAAAGCCCTCAGGCTTATCCATTTATGCATGTCTGTGAAGGATAAATCTGTATCAAAAAAGAATTGTTCAACTAAATAGAGAATTTAGACTTTCTGCATAATTACATTTTCTTTTTTTTTTTTAAAGCAATGATTTCTATAAACTCCAGACTATAGTCAAAACTCAAAGTGGAGAGAGGGGAAAGGTGCTTTGAAAATTATAAAATTGTATGATGCTCTCTATAATGCACCATTGGCAGTGTAATACATACTCGTACAGTTGAAAGGCTGACAAGGCAGAGGCACACACTCTGCAAGCGAAGACTCTGTATAGAGAAGACAAAAAGTATGTCCCAAATAATTTTCACGCTTCATTTTGTATTACATTTGTCACAGTAAGATATATATTTAGTGACCATGGATTCTTATATGCTTAAGATAGTTTTTTACCTTTTCCACACGGAAAAGTTGCAGTAAACCCATTTGGTCTCTTGAGAATTATAACCTTTGTAAGTGACACATACTTTCAGCTGTCTGCAGAGATGAAAGAGGTTATTCCTGAGTCATTTCTAAACTCCAGCAATCCCTGGTTGCAAAAATTACCTGGGGGTATGAGCAATTTTCATAAATTGCAACAATCACCGGGCATTTTAGTTCCTCCTGAACACTAACCATTACTGGTTCCATTATTGGAGGAACATGAAATTGTTTTAAAGTTACTCTGAGTTGATTCAGTTGCCCCTTGTCTGCAGCCAGAGTAGTAAAATGTTTGCCAAGAGAACAGTGGCACATTAAGGACTGCCTAAGTGGCATGGCAAATAACATACGATTTTCAAATGCTTGGAGTCTGATGTTTCAAGGAATGTTTAAGTTTAGCCAATAGCAATTCAAAACTTAAGTTGAAACTATGAAATTTTTTATGCAGTGTTGACAGACTTTTGGCTCAATTTCTCTTTTCCAAAAGAAAAGTTTCCTTTTTTTGCATCCAATAACAGTTGCAGCGGTGAGTAAAAGACTATTACTACTCATGTTGATAATGGTCCTTAGGACTAGGAAAGAGTTCTTTTCATGCTATGAAAAAAGAATTCAGAAAGGACTCAAATACATTTAGAACAAAAGGTGTATTTTAAATTATGGTATTGTAATTGCTTTTGAAATACAAATAACTTTATATTCTGTTTACAGTTTGGTCTAAATCATCAGAACATCTTTTTTGAATTATAGACACATAATTCACTAATCTAATGATTTATTTATTTTCTAAAATGAAGCTGTATTTTGTAATTCAATATACAGATGATGATTAGGTTTAGACACAACAAAAATAAAAGGCAGGGCACTTTATGACTCAGCTGGAACTTTAAAAATATTATACTAAATAAATGATGGGAAAGGTAGAAATTTGAGAAACTATCTGTACCTTAGACTAGAATATTCTTCTGAATAATGGCCTGAAGTTTGTACTAAAATAATACCACTTGAAATTTCCATGGTGTGAACAAACAATAGTGGCAGGCTCCATTAGATTGCTTGAGAGAGCAAGGTGCCTTCCGCCAGATGGTCTTATCTGCACTTCTGTGTTTTCTTTGTAGGTTATTGGGACCAATTTTCATGTGAAAGGCTGAATTTCTCTTCCTGCCTGCCGCCTGCCTAATGCAGGTGCTGTTGATACTCTTGTCCCTGCTAGTAAGTGAGAAGGCAAATAGCTGGTGGCTCATTCTGGCCCTCTCACAAGACAGCATCAGAGGCTGTCCTCATCTCAGCCTCCTCCCTTCTACTGTGTAGAGCAGCAGATGTTTGGGGTCCCCCTGTCTCTCCTTTCCCCAGAGTTGGCTGTAACCTGGAACTTCTTTGGCAAATTGCTGTTGTTGGAGAGGATGAAAGGGGGACAGCAACTGCTCATGCAGACGTGTGGCCATAGGCTGCTGCAGCATTTGGAGTTCAGGACGCGTGTATGGCTGAGTCGTGAAACTTGAATTTGACTCCTAGTCCCAGTGCTGCCAAGGTTGGCCCTTTCTGAATCTGAGGTTTAACAGTTTCTTCAGTGTCTTGACACCAAATTCTAATGCCATGATGCCTAATGACAAAGCACTTTCCATGGGCCCCATTCTCTGTTATTCCCATCAAACAAGGCATTAGTCCGATTTCTTCCAAACACCTTGCTTCGCATAGCAGGCAAAATGGCAGACTGTGATCCTTCGGAATGATGAAGTTAGAGGTGAGAGCTCCAGTGTCCACACACAGCCCTGAAATTTGTTGTTTGTGGGGAACTACCCAGCTCTTCCATGCACCTCTGACATCCCCCCATGAGCATCTTGCAGGCCCCTGGAAGTCTGGAAACAGGAGATGTAAACCACATGAAGAAAAGAGGAGAAGTCAGAGGTGTATGTGTGATGTGAGAAAGAGCATCGCAGAGTTTCTAGCAGAAAGAAAGGGACCTGTTGCCACTACTTTCTAAAATATCTGTGGGATGGGGCTTGTGTGGAAGCTCAGATTCATTAGGAGGTAGGTGATTGTGAAAGTACAGCAGAAGTACGGCTCTCCTGTTGGAAAGCTGTATGCACAGTAGAAGAGAGGAAAATAAAGTAGATTTGGCAAGTCTCTATCAAAGACTGCTAATCAGGATAGGAAAAGAAAGACAAAATCTGACTTAGAAACTCTGTTACAGAGAAAGGAGAAGCTTTGATAATTGTTAAATTCCTCTTTAAGGAATGAAGGAAACTCCCAGCCAGGTACAAGCTATGCAGATGCTCAGAATTCAGGAATCTCCCTGCAGTTTGGCCGGACAATGGAGACAGGCACACACCACTGCATGTTAGGTGTCCAAGATTCGTGAGTTTGCATCTACCTTTCTTCGGAATGCAGGGAGTTTTTCTGTAATAATTTATGAGTGCTTGCCACAGGTGGTTTGAATATGTAGTATTTGACCATATCTATTTAACTTAATAGCAGGTGGTTGTAAAACAACCAGGAAAGGCAGTAGGTGAAAAATTTCTTTATAAGGGCTAAGAGACAATATTTAACTTAATAATTATGCAGTTCTTCCTTCCTTGATTCCAGACACATGGCACAGTTTGTTTGTGAAGGCTTAGAGCCAAAAACTCAAAAAAAAAAAAAAGGCTATGGAAAAGTTAAAAAAAGACTCTGTGAACAGAGGACAAGAAATACCACGGCTATACTGGAAGGGAGCAAACTGTTATTGAGCCTTGCTGAAAGGAGTGGAGGCATAAAAGCAGACCAATCCATAAGTAAAACTCAGGGGAATCTTACAGTTATATAGATTTTCTCCTCAGAAATTAATTAGTTTTAAGGACATGGGTTACTAACATTTAAACTGGGGGAGGTATCTTGGTTCCAAAGTGGGATTTTCAGGCAGAAAGAAACCCATTAGTATGGGTAATAGATTTGCTGTTTAGATACTTTCCTTGGATTTTTGAAAACAAATTCAAATCTCTGCTCTTCTGCTTCCCATACATGTGGTGGGGAAACATTTGGATCCCACTTCATGGAGATGTCTCACTTTATATAAATAATTAAGTATTCACCAGAACAGCAGTAATAAACCCATCTACCACCTGAAGGTCTTAACTTCCTCTTAAGCTGAATGACTCAGTTTTCATGAAGAAGTCTTACACTTAATTTTCTCCCTGACTTCTGTTGTGGAATATAAATAATTCTAAAATTTTCTGGTTTTAGAAATGTTACGCTGTTTTTAAAAATACTGTCATGGGCTTGTAACCCTGGAGTACCTTTAGGAGGTCCAATCCTAAATCCTAAAGAAAAGAGGTGCAATAGCGAGAATACAGCCAGACCGTTCTGGGGTGAAATAATTATCACGCAGTGCAGGAGCAGGACAAGGAGTGGGAAAAATAAGTATTCCAGCTGAAGGGAGGTGAAGTCCAAAACTTGTCTCAGTAAAAGGACAGGCAAGACTTAAAAAAACGGAAGGAAGCAGTGTTGTGGCTAGCACAATAGCTGTGATACTATACTGTTTTCTAGAAAATATGTTATGGTATATACCCTAAATTTAGACACAGAGTACACATATAAAGATAGCATGCCTTACAAAGTCGTCTGTTTTTTATGTGTATAACATGATACAAGTAAAGATACTTTTAAATATAGAACTTCCTTGAAACAGCAAAGGGGAAGAATATGAAGTATCATTTACTGCCAAGAATAGTGTGGGTTTATTATGGGTACTGTCTTTCAAACCCACATATTAAGTTTTCCTGTTTATGCTGTGCATTGTGTTCACACAGCTAAATTGTACCTTCCATTAGAGCATTTCCCTGGATGTCACACTTTCACGTAAATGTAACTGGTTTATTATCTCTTTGTCATCACACAAAGCAAACAAAGGTAAAACCAAGAGGTTTCTAAAGTGCTATGTCAGGCACAGATCCAGTGTCCTCTTTATTCAACCTTTCCTCCTCTGTGCTTTTTTCTCATCTGACAAATGACAAATTTCAGCACTGAAAGGGCTATTCTGATAAGAAAAAAAACAACACAGACCTTCCCTCCTCCTTTTATCCCTTCATCTGGTTTTGACATCTAGTTTTGAAACTTCTGACAGCACAAAGAAGCAGTAACTGCTGTGAGGAACTGTACAATGTTTTCCAGCGTATTCAGCCATTCCACACCTCCAGTCCTTCTGCCTTGAGATCTTGGGCTGGAGCAGCATTTCTCTCAGCCCTATAGAGCTGGATTCATTTCTCTTTAGGGCTTATTAAAGTTTCTTTTAATCAGAAGGGGGAGTTGGTCTGTCAGGGCAGGACTGATGAGTGATGTTCCCAAGGAGATGAGCATGTTGCCTCGTTACCCCTAACGAGGGGTTACCCCTAACCCTCCTTCTGCACTGAAGCACTGCCTTGCAAAATCTTCATATCAGCAGACAGGCTTCACTAAGCAGTTTCTTGCTGTGTTATGTGAATTTATACCACATTCGTGAATTATACACTCTGGGGCTATTTTCAAGTGTGTTTAAATATCACTGTGTAATACATTAACTGGATTCAAATATTTTAAATTTTTTTATAATCCTTTATTATTCGAGCACAGCGACATTGGAATGTTTAGTGTTCTGAATGACTGACCACTCACATCTAAATGGCCTTCTGCTTTCAGTAATTAATTTATGATTTGCTACACTCCCTTCCCAGACACTGACAGGGCTTGACGTGTGATCCAGTTGTACCATGGATTGTTTAGGAAGCACGATTTTGCACCTGTGAAGGTATGCACCTGAATCACTGTAGATCACACATGTGTGCTGTTGATCAAATGTTACAGCGTAATTGTAACTGTGTTTCTTTTCTATAACCTGCAGTAAGGAGAGCAGGCTGCATATAAGTCATACCATTCTTTTTATAGTGTATATTTCAGTTTGATTGATGGCCTCCGTGTGACCAGTGAAAGTGCCCTAATTATTTTCCTGATCCTGAGCATTTATATCTCTTGGAATTTCTTCTGTGGCCTTGAAATAAATAAGGGAGAAAAGAAAAAGAAACAAATAAAGGGAAATATGTCAAACCAAACTGGGTGCTTTGACTGTGTAGTTCTTCACATCAGCAACCACAAAACCCCCAGTGTTTCATGATATGAGTCTGCAGGTTAAGGCAATGTAAACTTTGGAACTGAAGGTTCTGTGCCTAGATCCCCTACTGGGGCAACAAAATGAGCAACTTCCTAATCAGGGTTTCTGAGAAGCTTTGTTTCTCACTGGAAAAGAATGTGAGAATATTCAGAGTAACATCCTGGAAGAAAAACAAATAGCTGATGAAACAATGCCATTCTTAAAAGCCTGACAACTGTGTGGAAAATTCCAGTTCCCATGATACTTGTGGAAATAAGTGATTTTGGATTCACACTGCTAGACTCCGCCCTGTGACTTTGGAATATATTTCTGTACTGTTAAGAAGAGATGAAGAATAGGAAATAGATGAGTGACTTTTCATTTTCTAATACAAAGCTTTTAAAAGTCCATTTGATATAAAAAATAAATGAGCAACTATGTTTAACAGGGCTGTTCTAGCAATCCCTGTAACATCACAAGCAACTCAGATTCCTTTCCTGTGGTTTATAGTGTCTCCAGAACACCTCGACAAAATAGCATCCTTGCAGTGCATCTTCTTTTTCTTAAGGTCTGTTACGCTGTTTGAATACATATTTGATACACACGTTTAGTGACAAGATGGGCATACCAATGAGCGAATACCCCAAGTGTAAAATCCATCCTAAATTTAAATGACTGGAAATAGACTTATTTAGCACTTCGTTGCTTCATGCTGTCAGGATTCCACTGCTATGATCTTATAAGACGCAGCACTACCTGCCTTCTGATTGTTAACACAAGTCCAGAGAGAATTACATTTATTCTGTATGATCCTCCAAATACATGTCTTGAATTTACTCTCAAGACAATGGTGACAAAATCCTCTGCTGTGCCATAATTCAGCTAAAAGAGACACCTTAGTAGAAAGCCCCATTTCTTTTCTGGGCAGAAGAATAGGTGTCTGGGGCGAGCGACTGACGGACCAGATGGGTGTCCTGCCATTCAGAGGGACCTTGGCAGGCTGGACCGATGGGCCAGCACAAGTCTCAGAAGTTGAACAAAGAGAAGTGACATGCCATGCTCCTGGGGAGGAATAGTGCTGTACTGCTGGCCTCCTGGAAAGCAGCTTGGCAGAAAAGGACCTGGGAGTCCTGGGGAGTTCCTGCCTGACCTTGAAACAGACCTCTGTCCTTGTGGCAAAGGCAGCCAAGCGCATCCTGGTCTGCACTGGGCAGAAGGTCATCAGCAGGTCGTGGAGGGAGGTGATCCCTCCCCTCAGCTCAGCCCTGCTGAGGCACAGTGGGAATGCTGGGTCCAGGTCTGTTTTCCACCGTGTGAGGCAGACATGTACTTATTGGGGAGAGTCCAGTGAAGGGCCATGAAGATGATTGAGGGACTGGACCATCTGTCCCATAGGGAGAGACTGAGGTAGCTGGGACTGCTCTGCCTGGAGAAGGGAACGCTCAGGGGGACCTCATCCATGTGTATAAATATCTAATGGGTTGTTTGTCCCATAGAAGACACCAGACTCGTCTCAGTGGTGCCCAGTGGCAGGACAAGATGCAATATCACAAGACAAAATTGTTTCACAGCTACCCATGACTAACCTAACTGAATAGTCAAAAAGGAGTAATGAAAGAGATTTTGTCAGAAAAAATATGACTGTTAGTGTTGGGAAAGATGGCAGGAGGAGGAACCCCTTGAAGCACCAAATCCTTGTGTTAGTCAGTAAGCATGGTAGTGAATGAGGGCCTTTAAGATGACTGCACCCAAGCAGTTTGAGATTCTGTGGCAGCAGCAGTGGTGCAATCGTTCGCCTTCAGCTCTGAGGCTTATCCTTCTTAGCATTGCAAAGAGCTAGTGACTTATATGTATTCATTCACTGGTTATTTTGAAATGTCTTAACTATTGTTTCTGGGTATCCGAGGAAATTGTAGGATGACACAAGAGGATTATTGCTGTTAGGGTAACGCTAGCTTGTTTCTACATAGCTAACAGCCATATTAGCAAATAATTGATTTGTCGTTGGGAACAGGAACAAAAGCAGAGTTAGATTTCAAGCTAATATTTGGTAAAGAGACACCCTTTTCACCTTGCTTTAACTTTGTAATAGGTAGCAACCCTGAGAAAGGTTGTATTTTCCTTTCATAACTCATAACCCTGTTGGATCTGGCTCTAATGGTGAGAGCTATAAGACATTCAGATAAGGATTCCACAGTTCGCATCCACAAGACTGGAAGAAGAGTGGTAAGAAATCATCTTAACAAAATCATGAGCTCTTAAAGGGAAGAAAAAAGAATACAGAAATAGGACACTATGTCAGATCAGTGAAAATAAGTATGAAAAAATGGTGTGGGTGTGTAGGGTTCTAATAAGAAGGGTTACTACAGCAATATGCAGAGAGTACAAGCAACATAAAGGGTAACAAGTAGTTGTTGTAGAAACGTGTTAATGACTTGAGGAAGATCTAGAAATGGTCTTTCTACTACTTAGTGAAGAGGAAAAGTGAGAGATGTGTGGAGAGTAGTTATCAATATGTCACTGTCAAAAGAGCTTCTGGTGGATTTGTCCATAGTCCTGGTTCATTCAGTGAGTGATAAAATGGAAAATATGCTTATTATAGTGTTAGATAATATGTGGTGAAATTGCAAGTGTGCTTGAGGACAGGATTAGAGTGAAAAATAATCTTGATAAACTGAAAAAAAGATATAGGATGGGATTCTATAGAAAAAAAGGAAAAGTGGTACACAGGCACATCAGCACACACATGGTATGGGATATCTGTTCTTCAGAGGAGGATTGGGGGAGGGGGGAAGTTGCTGAATGTGAGTTTAAACTGAAGTTCATATTGGGACTTACGAACAGTAATAGATTGAAGGACATAAGAAGTCCCTTTTTCATTCTGCTCATCACTGTTAAGGCCTCTGCTGGAGTACCGTGTCCAGGTTCTCAAGAAAAAAATGTAGGACAGTTGGAGAGAGTTTAAGAGAGATCAGTGAAAATGATCCGACATCTAAGAAACATGGCTTTTTTTTGAGTGAAAGAGCTGGGATTGCTTAGTCAACAGAAGAGAAAACTGAAGAGAGATGTGACAGAAATCATGAAATACATAAAGGCTTTTCCAAAGATGAAGGGAATATTCAATTTTCCAGGTCCTTGGTGGACAGGAAGAGGAGCAAAAGAGATTTGTGTTAGGTATTGGGAAAGTCTTTCTCATGGTAAGCTTAACAAAACAGTGGCATTCATTGCCTGGATCACTTGCAGAGTCTCCATCATGGATTCTTAAAAAGTAGACAGCTGTCAGGAGTGACAGTGTCACTGATCCTGAACTGGGGCAGGAGGATTATGATTACTATGTGCATTTTTGAAGTCTTGTTGGGTTCTTATATAAAAGATTCTACCAATAAAAATCAAAACACTTTTTGCAAGAGAGATTATATTTAAATAATATGTTTATGATTAAAAATCTGTTTATTCCCAGTTCATAGGAATTTTAAGTATATTTAAACCTGTGTTCCTGTTTTCTAGCAAATCTCCAGTAACCCAAACTGACTCCCCACAGGTCTATCAACAGCCTGTTATTTCAGTTGCCATGCAAAAAACCTTGCTGTTGTTCTTACCCTACAGAGTTCTTTTAGGGTGGGTATTTGGCTGTCAGGTGCTGGTCTAAGTTTCTGACATAGACCAGGATCTTAGATTACTGGGTGAGGAAATTTTGTCTCCACATGTATTCATCCTATATATCCATCTTGAGGTAGCCCCACACCACCCTGCCTGCTGGTCTGGCCAGAGCCGAGGTTTTGCACAGGGGAGTCTGCAGGAGAAGGCAGCACCGGGGAACCAACACTGTGCTCATTCTTTGTGTTTTCAGTTTAGCACCAAGCCTGTGTCTACTCTGCAAACAACAAATGGGTTCTGAGGTATATGTCACAACCTTTTGGCAACAAAATACCAAACATTAATTACTTGAAAATCTAGAAAAACAAACAGAGATGAAAAACGATGTCTCCAGGTCTCCTTTTCATGTAAAACAGGATTTGTACATCATGCCACAAAGAGAAAACAGCGTATTACCTGAGATTTGTATATGCCCTCTCTCAAATGTTCCCAGATACTTCCTTTGTCCTGCTAAGGAAAAGAGAAGCTGATAGGTCACAGTGAAATAATTATCATTCAAAACTCTCCTTGTACTATGTGTTTTTATTTATTTGTTTTCCATCAAACAGTAATATTTCACACATTTATGGCAAGAGATATGTATCCATTGTTTGGGAGAGCCTGGAAAATCCATAGTGTTTTATCTTCCCCTTTCCCTTTCCTTTTTTTTTTTTTTCCTTCATAGAATCACAGAATGGTTTGGGTTGGAAGGGACCTCAAAGACCATCTAGTTCCAACCTCCCTGCCATGGGCAGGGACACCTTCCATTAGACCAGGTTGCTCAAAGCCTCCTCCAGCCTGGCCTTGAACACTTCCAGGGGTGGGGCATCCACGACATCTCTAGGCAACCTGTTCCAGTGCTTCACCACCCTCTGCATGAAGAACTTCTTCCTGATATCCAATCTAACCCTCCCCACTTTCAATTTAAACCCGTTCCCCTTGTCCTGTCACTACAGGCCCTTGTAAAAAGCCCCCCCAGCTTCCTTGTAGCCCCTTCAGGTACTGGAAGGTGCTATAAGGGCTCCCCGGAGCCTTCTCTTCTCCAGGCTGAATAAGCCTAGAAGTCTTGTGACTGTAAGAATCTCTCCATTTAAGTCTTTTTTGGCCTCTGTTTTATTAAACAGGATGCTGACCTCCATCTGATTGGTAAGATGAAAATCCTGAAGTCTTGTCCGTGAAGAGCTTGCGTACCAGAAAAATGCCTTAGAAAGAAGATGACAAGTGTCCCTGTTATGGCAGCTTCCCTGTCAGAAGGGAGGGTGTACAGACTGATTGAAGACAACCTCATCACTCTTTAATGCCACTGCACCTTGTAGTGAGGTGTTAAGGGAAGGATGGGGAAAAACCCAGAGGTGTATGTTGAAGCCATGTAGTGTTGTGTCTTTGGCTATTTTCCTGTACAGTCCTGATGAATGAGATGGCTGGTTGGCTTTACGACCAACTCCTACAGGCAGGGTACTGTATTCTGTAGCAGAGGCTTTCTGTCTGTTGGCTCTGAGCCTCCCTGAACAGCCTCCTGCCAGGAAATGGACTTTGTGGACCTAGGCAGGCTTCAAAAAGGAACAGCAGCATTTTCCCAGCCCTTTGGTGTCACGTATGGTTCCCTCAGCGAAACTCTGGCAGTTTACTGTAGCACTTTTCTTATCTGTTGCCGTGCCAAGTGAAACAAGTTTATATAAACCTTCAGTGGCAGTTTAGCGCAAACACATTTTATTTTGCTTTCCAGCCCTCTAGCAGTACGTACATTGTCAGCTGCTACATTTCAGCTGTGAGGTGGCCCTTTCAAACGCAGAGCTGGTAAAATATCAAACTTTTATAACAAAAAGGGAAGTATTATCATGCTCTTCGGATGTGTTAGTAATAGGATTTTATCCAAAATATTTGGTAAACAACATTTGTTGTTTCCCCAAGGAAAAGTATTATGAAATTTATACTGTCACACAGTCAGTTACTGTATCGAGATTTAATAGCTAAGGAGACAGGAAGAAGGCTTTTAAGAGGAAAACAGTTTAAACTAGTGTGTCAGGCAAACCAGGGAGATCAAAATTGTATTTTTCTTGCTGATACTTGTCATTTTACCAAATTCACTATATCAAGATGTAGATCATATAATCCTACAGTGTAATTTTTGTTAATGCAACACTATGTCCTTGAAATCTGATTTTAAATGGTGAATGATGAACAAAGATGCTCAGAGGGCTGGAGCACCTCTGCTATGGGGACAGGCTGAGAGAGTTGGGCTTGTTCAGCCTGGAGAAGAGAAGGCTCTGGGGAGACCTTATAGCACCTTCCAGTACCTGAAGGGGCTACAAGGAAGCTGCGGGGGACTTTTTACAAGGGCCTGTAGTGACAGGACAAGGGGTAATGGGTTTAAACTGAAAGTGGGGAGGTTTAGATTAGATATCAGGAAGAAATTCTTCACGGAGAGGGTGGGGAGGCACTGGCACAGGTTGCCCAGAGAAGCTGTGGATGCCCCACTTCCAGAAGCTGGAAGTATTCAAGGCCAGGCTGGAGGAGGCTTTGAGCAACCTGGTCTAGTGGAAGGTGTCCCTGCCCATGGCAGGGGGGTTGGAACTAGATGGTCTTTAAGGTCCCTTCCAACCCAAACCATTCTATGATTCTATGATTCTGTGAATGATAAATAAAATATATAGCAGCTTTCATTTTTAGAATTTGTTTAAAAATTCTGAATCAGGCCAAGTAAGGTGACATTTGAATGCTTTCGTAGTTGCATTTATACTATATTATGCCCAATTTGTCAGCAATATGGGGACAAATTCATATTTGTCTGGAAAGGAAACATTTTTGTATTGCTGTCTGAAGTGGTATATTTCGTATCTCCATTGAGCAGACAACTATTGTAAAAATAAGTTCCATTTCCTGATTTCATGTTCAATTTTCATGTTAAAAAAAGCTCTTATTACTGTTGTGTTGTATTGCTTTCCAGCACATTCTGATTATTAAATAAAGGATTTAAAATATACAGAGAGGCAGTAATTTGTTTTGCAGCCAAATAGTGATTCAAAGTCAATGAGTTTGTTCATAGGTTTGATTCTTTCAAAATATGAGAAATTCATGAGAACATTTGTATTAACTGTTTAAGATAATATAAAACAATTTTGATTTTTTACTGGGAATTCTTTTTAAATTTATGCCACAGTAGCTTTTGGCTAATGATTTTGATTCAAGCCATGCAAACCATTAGTTCTGAAAACTGGTTATGTTAAATTTCATATTACTCAAGGAAATTTTTTTTGTTACAGATGGTTCTGAAGTTATTGCGATGCAAATCATTAATAACATTTTCTTCCATTATTTATCCTTATGCTCCTTTGTGCCACACAATGAATATAAATATAATGATCTGTTTCTTCTCAACTTGTCTTTAAGCTTTACGCACACACAAAAGAGAAAGTTGTTAGTTTTAACTGAATTTATATATGCATCACAGAAAAATGTTAGTATTTTCTTCTGGCCTCATGGTGTGCTAATGTTTGTTCTTAAAATGTTTAGAACTTAAATTTTGATCTCATGATGTTCTTTAAAATCTCTAGATCAAGGGCACCTATCTAGTAGTACCAGAATACCAATGTTTTCAAATTCTTAAGGCTTAAATGGAAGGCTTGGTTCCACAGACAGCTGAGCTGACTACTTGCTGTGACTGAAAGGAGGAGAGCTTCCTTCACCTTTTTGTGTTCCAGTTTCCTCTCTCTCCAGTTCTCCTTTCCCCTTTTCTCTTACCTCAGCATCCTTTCTCCATCTTCCTGCCTCCAGCCCTTCCCCAGTTCTGACCATCTGGTCCATCCTTCCCACTCTCCTGCCCTATTCCAGCTCTGGTGTTACTCAGGACCTCACCCATAGTGGCAGCAATGAGTTTTTACTGACCCACCTTGCAGAAATGACGCTGAGATGTGTCAGCATTGATAGACTTACGAGACTCACAAGGGACAAAGGTTTTGGGAGTATTGTGTCACCAATAAACATTTTTGTGTCACCCACGAAAATTACTTTAACCTAGAGGTCAGGTATCCTACTGACAGAAAGTCCTTGAATGTTTCTGTGTGTTTTTCAGTCATAGAGTTGTGGTTTTCTGCACTTCATAGTACAGCGAAAGTAAAAAGTGAAAGTCTGTCTGCATCTCTGCCTTGTCACTTAGAGCTATAGGCTGGCAGTTTCGAAGAAATAATGCTAATGTGTGTCCAGCATGGACTAATAAATTCTTGTCAGCATGAGCATTTTTATACTCCATCGGTCTTTGTGGATGGCTTCCTGTAAAACAGAGATGGTGCATTCAGTACAAAATTTAATAAATGAGGAAGAACAGTTACAAGGTTTTGTTCTCCCTAGTATAATGTGCCTGGCAACGAAGGACAGGACAAATTTGATTGCAACAAGAAACTCCTAATGAGTTTGCCAAGATGCTATGCCCAGCATGTCTTCCTAATGAGGCTGAGAGACTGTGACTGGGGGTGATATTATATTTATTCTACACAGGGAGAAACATCAGCAACTCTTCAGAAAGATTAAGTTCCTTCCTCACAATATTAGTGGATGGAAAATGAAGATTTTCCATCTTTCCACAGAGAAAGCCAGCTAAGAAACAAACACAGGAACATTTGGTTCAAATCAACACCAGCAGTTTTCCATCCAAGAGGATTTTTGCATATTTTTATTCTTCTATCATTTAAAAACCAGACAAACTATTTTTTCTTTTAAATTGATGCCCTGAGCAGCCACCCTACTCAACCCAGCAAAATCCCACAGTAAGTTTTTTAGAAATTACAAATATTCTCCAAGTTAATGAAAAAGGGTTGTCCTTTCTCTTTACCTAAAGGAGCCTGAACATGCCCAAAAACCTGATAATCAACCACACCTTCAACCAGTTTTGGTTAATGCCATTTAGAAGAGAATGTATGATGTCTTAAAATATCATGAGGGGGGTGTTTGCCCTATCAAGGACCCGTCCCGCAGGGATGGGACGACAGGAGCTGAGGGCAGCGACATGACCAAGCAGGGCAGGGAAGCGTGAAGCTGGAGTCTAACAAGCTGGCAGCATCACCTGGGCAGGGACTGCTTGCCCCAGACTGGACTGAAACGGGGCTCCTCATCCCATGGGCAGGGGTGGGGGAGGCTCTGGGGGTGCTGGTCAGGGCCAATAAAGCTTAGTAATGCACTCAGGGCCTTTACAGAGATGTACAGGCTTTCCTTTGATGGCCAGTAGACATCTTTCCTCAGTTACATTGGCTGCCTTCTTGAAGGTCCCCGTTGACGTGGGAAAAAGCTACTTTTTTCCTCGCCTGTTTTGAGATAGATCACTGGCATGGGAAAGCTTCTACAGCTTGTACCGTGTCTGCTGTACACATAAAGCATAGGTTCACTTTTTTCTGTATTACATAAAATACAAAATACATTGTGGAGGTTGAGCAAAAACTCTGGAGTGACTTGCTACAAGTGAATGTTTCTGTCACAATATGAGCATATTACATGTCTTTTATACTGCACAATATGAACTACATTAGTCAGTGATGTATTCCTTATGTTCTAGCCCCTATCTGCACACCAGAGCAAGGGGAGCAGAAGATACAAAGTCTTTCTGAAATAGTCTCCCGTAGGCGGCACGTGTGCAGTACGGTCAGTCTGAGGAGCTTCAAGTGGTTTGGCTATCCAGTGGTATTAGACCTTTCGTGGATTGTAGTTTGTTTTCTTATGAGGATTTACCAGTATGTGCAGTGTGAGACTATTGTTTTCTTCACTGACCACTTGTCAGATTTGCATTAGGTTGCAAAAGATTCTTCCCTGGCAAAAAAAGAACCACTAAATACAGGTCAAGCTCCTGCATTAAAACCCGGAGAAAACAGAATGTTCAGTGAAAATGCTACAGGACTGTATTTTAACATGGGTAAACCAGTGTGATTCCCTAGCTTTATTCTCAGAAATGTCTGAATTGTTAAGGCTGAAACTTTCCTAGAAATAGCATTGTGCAATCACCAGATATGGGAAAATTCCCTTGTAAGCAAGGAAGCTTGCATAAGCTTAAGACCTCGAAGCCAAGGTCTTTTGAGAGCATGTATGGCCCCCTCCGTAACAGAATTTATTCCAGCTGCTTGTATTGTGATGAAGCCCAAAATATGGAAAGGATTACCCAGCTGTGTGGCAGACCCCTCCCTCCTCCCCCCAGCCGAGTTTCAAATGCTTTTCAAAGCTTTTTGAGAAAGTTTCAGTGAGCATCCTGTTCTCCAGAGATTTAAAGAACCCTACAGTCTTTTACGGGCAGGTATGAACTCACTCTCATCACATTCTAAGTCAACTGGGAGCCATCCTGATGTTCTAACTCGCGCAGAGCCCAAGCTGATACACTCTCCCAGGGTGTATTAGCGTTGCCCCTCGACAACAGCTTTACATAGCTTCTAGCTTGGGGGTGGCTTGTACCCAGTCTCCCCGGACCACGTCTGCTGGCAAAACCTGCGCAGGGGTGCCGGGGGGAAAGGAGTTTAAGAAGTGCTGCGTATCTTATACACAGGGGAGGCTGCTGAGACAGTGCTTATAATGTGAATAGCAAACTTGCTTACAGCTGTGAGATTCCTCTTTAGCAGCATAGAGGGAACTGGCTACAATTGTAAATGCACACTGTGCAAATGGTACTGTATTAACTCATTGTAACGATTTCTGTTTTGTTGCTACCCGGCACCGTTATGCACACTGCACAGAAACTGGATTATCAGGAGGAGTGAAAACCCGTCATGGGACAGCTATGTCCCGTTAAATCCGACAAACTAAATAATTTGCAATGGCTTTCAGAGCATGTATTATTTATGATCAGTCATACAGTCTTCCTCAGCTGTTTTTCAGATTTGACCTGCACTGCGGAGTTTTGCCAGCAGAGTTATTTTAGCTGCAAGTGTGAAAATGATCGTACTCCCTTGCTGATAGAGCTGTGCTGCAGAAGAGAGCTTTTGTTGGCTTGATTAATGTTGCAGGGGAAAAAAACATAGCCAAGTTGACAGAACCCGCCCCCTTCGATGAACACCCGCTGCATCTTCACTGGGCTGCTGTGCCAGAATAGTGGTGCTCAAACTGGGGTGTCACAGAGGCTCTGTGGGGGAGATGAGCTCCCAGAGATAAGCAGTCTTTAAAAAGCAACCAAAATGGAACTTACATGGAAGAGGAAGAATAATAATTTTGCTTCTAATGCATCACAGAAAGGGTTACGCATCATGTGAAATCCTGGATGTGTTGAATTCAGTAGCAAAGGCCCTGTTCTCGCAGGCACAGAACTAAATGCAGGACTCAGGTTGAAATATATTCTTTGTCTCAGGCAGTTCCCATAGAACTAACCTGTTTACCTCTTCACATTATGTCTTTTCTGTTTTCCGAAAGACTCTTAGTACTTAATTCTCTAATATATTGGACTATAAATTTATTCTTAATTTCTGCTTATTGGAATCCCAATATGCTCGCTTTCCTTATTGTTGCTTTATTAATGCATTGTTTTACCAAGGTAATGGAAATCATTAGCACAAGAAAATATCCATAGAGAACTCTGAGCTTGTAGGGATTAATCATCTTTCTTATAATTTGAAAGTTTGTTTTTAATTCAGGAATGGCTGAATGGACTGGGGAAATGGACTGAGGGCCAGATGAAGCCAGAAAATAAAACAGTCGTTCAGAGAATGGCATTGCTTTGTGCAGCGAACAGAAAGATAACAGCCCAAACAGAGCAGAGGTGTGGAATACGCTTTGCAGATAACTACCCACTGGGTCCTGGCTGCAGCTTATTGCAATACACTGCAGTGCTGCCTTTGTTAAAACTGGTCGATTTCCTGAGATGCGTAAGTTGTGCTTGTCTTCCCCTGGTACAGCATATCAAGGCTCACTTCCTCAGCGCCGTTAGTGTTCTGTGCACATGTCAAGTCAGTGTCTAATGCCTTCAGGTAGTCCCAGGGTACTCCTTGTGTTGCTTGGAGGCCTCAGAGCTAAACCTTAAAGTGATTAAAAAAATCAAGACCGAACTATAGTAAAGGCTGAATTTCAGTCTGTGAACTGCTATGACAGCTGATCTCTGGGGTGACGCAGCTTACAAATCAGAAGATCAAGCACACAGAGCTGGGAGATTGGACAACCTCAGGATCACACACAATTTTTCTTCCTAAGGAAGCCTCTTCACATTGCTGTTTCACGGGTAACCCAGCCCTCAGTTTTGTAGTCAAAATAACAATAGTAACAAAACCACTAAAGAAGCAAGTGCCATACATAAACTCACAGGTTAGTCAAACGCAAAGTTAGGTGGATGGCATCTAATATACTAATTCTGAAGTCATAATTAAATCATAAAAAATTTAAGTTAAGAACAACAACCACAGTTGCTTTCCATCATAAAAAATTTATTCAGAAATTACAGAGGCATAATTAAGGTAACATAACTGTACTAATATAACTGTCTATATTGATGTATATTCCAGTATGAAGGTAGCTTTTTTTCTGGTCTAGCTGAAATCAGTTCTGAAGGAATTAATGCCAAAACTAGAAAAAAGTCCTCTTATAATTAGATGAAAGTGTCCACATATGAATTTGTATTAATGCCACTTTAGAATCACAGCTTACCTTTTATTACCATAATTTTCCATGTGAACAATCTGTAATTTTCTGTCAAATGCCAGTCACATTAACACATTCTGAGTTCAGTCTTGCATGAGGGTCCTATTCTAAAATAAACTCAGCTGTGCTTCAAGCTGCTCCCTGCATTTCCATTCTTTTTTTTTTTTCCTTGTTCTGGGAAACTATGCTAAAAGCTGACTAGTCACATATTTTGACCTACACTGCTGACATATAAGTTCTGTTAGAACTTACGGTATTTTACACTGTCTATTACAGTGTTTCATTCTTCTTTAAGTGAAAATGTGTATTTACACATAGTGTGTCCAAAATGGTCTTGCCAACCGAATAAACACTACTCTATATATACAAGAATATTAAGTTACGTAAACAAACATATTAAAGTGTCTTGGTTCATCTAGGAGAAAAATATTTCTGAGCATGATGCCATGTTGTTCTCTGTGTTGATGAAGACACGTACTGGTTAACGTGAATCTGCGTGTGCATTTAAGTAATAATATGACTTCATAATAATCCCGGTCTACTTTTGAGAGGACTAATTTCAGATGGCTGGAACACTTCTCCTGTGAATAAAGGCTGAGAGAATTGGGCTTGTTCAGCCTGGAGAAGAGAAGGCTCCGGGGAGTTCTTATTGCAACCTTCCAGTACCTGAAGGGGCTACAAGGAAGCTGGAGGGGACTTTTGACAAGGGCCTGTAGTGACAGGACAAGGGGTAACGGGTTTAAATTGAAAGAGGGGAAGCTTAGATTGGATATCAGGAAGAAGTTCTTCACGGAGAGGGCGGTGAGGCACTGGCACAGGTTGCCCAGAGAAGCTGTGGATGCCCCATCCCTGGAAGTGTTCAAGGCCAGGCTGGATGAGGCGTTGAGCAACCTGGTCTAGTGGAAGGTGTCCCTGCCCATGGCAGTGGGGTTGGAACTAGGTGATCTTTAAGGTCCCTTCCAACCCAAACCATTCTATGATTCTATGACCTGAGGGATGTATGTTCCAGGTATGAATGTGGGGTAAATGTCATCTCCTATTTGCAGACACCTGCAGCACGTACCAACAGAGCTGTTCATGCACAGTCCATATTCTGCATGTCACCAGAGCAGCATCAAACAAAAGGCAGCAGTGGTGCCTCCCAAACTTCCATTCTCAACATTTTATTAGTTGGCATAGCACTTTAGATGTGATGCTTCAACCGTATCAAGGTACCAGTAACAGGAGGACTGCCATAAAAAAAGGTCTCTCTGGATCTTTTCTGGTCTCAGCTACACATGGATCAGTGCATGTAGATCAGATTATTGACCTCCTCACTCTTGGAATACCAGAAGGATAATTTTCATAGCTGCCTTATTAAGTCTCAGGGCCCAGGTCCCTGAAGGGTCTTGAGAATCCTTTCAGACTATGGAGTATGTCCCCTAAAAATAGCTGGAAAACAACTTTTCATTTACTTTTATGTCCATAGCTTTTCCAGATGTCTGCCAGCCTTGAGAGTTGACGCACGGGTATCAGCTATTGCACACATGCTGCACAGCTGCTCTGCAGGGTCTGCACACAGGCACAGCGAGCCTGCACTAACTCACTCGATGTGACAGCAGTGTGCTCGTCGCGTATGTGCGTGAGCTGTGGGAGCCCAGAGAGACCCTCGGCCAGCATTGCTCAGGGCCTCCCAGTTCCCTCTGGCAGCCTCCAGATCTCTTACCTACTCTTTTTCTAATCGAAGGCAAATTGCCTCTTGGATCCTGTAGCTCAGCACACCTTTTCATCCACTTCAGGGACCAGTGTCCTCGTACGAGTAGCTTTGCTGCAACTGCGATGCTGTGATGTACAGCTGCGAGAAGAAGATGGGCAATGTCTGGCTGGGGCAGGTACTGACGATACCGTACACCGGCTGGCTGGCTTACTCAGTCCTGCCAAAGGCTGCCACCCTGTTGCAAAGCTGGCAGAATAAACACTGTTTAGGTCCTTCCCTTAGCAGCCTGGTGTTGTGGCTCAAGCCCGTCCTTGTTGGTAGTTTAAGTATTTGCTCTGGAGGAGTTGAACTATGTGCACATACCACGGTCTGCCAACTCTTCTCTGAGGAAAACAGCCTCTGGCAGAAAAGAAACAGTTTTGAGACAGAGATTATTGTAAAGTACTTTGGCACTACAGCGCTTCTGTTAGGGCCCTCT
The DNA here is from genome assembly GCF_000690775.1 of Eurypyga helias. NCBI lineage: Eukaryota > Metazoa > Chordata > Aves > Eurypygiformes > Eurypygidae > Eurypyga > Eurypyga helias. The sequence continues at coordinate 5,710 of NW_010231382.1, read as the reverse complement.
GTGGTACTGATGTAGAGAGGAGTCCTACAGGCTTCTGTAGGAAGAAGAATAAAGGCCTATTTTATATACAATGACAATACAGCTTTCTGATGTAAAACCCACATTCCTAGGTGCGCTGGGAAAACATAGTCATTGTGGACATTGAGTTTCAGTCATGAAAGTTACAGCTGACTCATTATTTCATTCTTTATATCATTATTCTGTGAATAATAAAAGAGATATTTAAGACTGTAGGAAAGAAGGAATAACCTGACTTCTTTTAAAGTTACAGAGTATTACTATAAAGCCTCATAAAGATTAACATAGTTTTGGTCCTTTCATAGTGTCAAATATTTTGTTTTTCTTTAATTACATAATTCGCTAAAACTTATAATGAAATGATAAAGCTAATTTAATTTTTTACTGAGTGGAAGAGGTGAAAGTAATTTCCAGTTCCTGCAGCAAAGCACCACGATCCATTTAGAGAAATAAATTGATTTAGATGCCATAAAATGTGGCAGCACAAAGTCAAAACATTACTCATACTGTTAAATAATTTATCTAGGAAATTCTGTCTCACTGGAGTATATCTGACTTGCTGCACTTCAGGATTTATATTTGTAGGCCTTTGATCTCCCTGAGCTGACTACCTTCTACATCTCTCCCACAGAACTCAAAGAAACATCTTTGAAATTAAGGCTATGCCTCAAAATGCTTCTGTGTTGGTATTTGTGTTTTTTTGGTTTTGTTTTGTTTTTTTTTTTTTTTCCTATTCACTTGAGATCCAAAGGGGCAAAGCCATTCAGAAGTGTGAAACATTTTTTCACTGACCAGAATATTATTCCAGGCAGCTTTTCCTCCTCCTGCAGGAAAGGCCGTTGTTTCTCCAAGTGAGTTTCCAGCAGTTCAGTGGATGTCTCTCAGCAATCGTGATATCTTGCAGTCAGTTTCTCCGAGAAAGCTTTACTTGATTGCAGTGAAAGAGAGCTGGTCCCCTACCTGCTTTCTGTTTACAGGCAGTAGCTAATTTTAACTATGATGTAAGTGGAATCCAGTGTCTGATCCAATATAGTCAGGATGAGTTACCTAGTTTCTTAATCACGTGTCTGTTTTGAACTCCAGTGTGGCAGTTAAAGATAAATGAATAATCTCTGGACTTGATGGTTACCTCAGGACCAGTGGTGGTATAAACTCGCCATGAACAAACCATGGGCAGTTCCATTCAGCATTGTATATTCACTTCTTACATATATATATACACACACATGCTTCAAACAGCAAATTAATTTCCAAATTTGAGAAAATTTCCAAGATAAACTAGGTTAAGACACAAAAATAGCCCTTAAATTTGTGAAATAAACTCATTACCAGATTGATTCCACAGTCCAGTAAGTGTTGTTTGGGAGTTTATTTTTGTTCTCTGTGGGAAGTGAAGAAAGAAATTAAAGGAACAATTGAGAAAGAAATTAAAAGCAGGAATAAACCTAAGATGCCGATATTAGTGAGTATGAATTACAAATTAGGAAAAAGAGAATGTCAAGAAGGAAAGATAAAGATATCAGAACAAATGAGGTCAGGTGTTCTGAGGACAAAAATAACACCTTCTCCAGGGTATTAAGGAGAATATAAAATGTAATTCACATCCATTGCCACAAGGAGATGGAAAATTTTGAAGAGTAAGAGGAAAACCTGTTTATTCAATAAATGTTTTTGTCTTCTGTATGGAAAGAAGCAGAGGAATCTAGTAAAAAAAACCTTGATGATGGAAAAAGTACTTTACACTCTGCTAGAGTGAAGGGAATCCCACTAACTCCAGTTTGTCTCCAGCGGTCCAGCCTGTGCTAGTCGGCTGCTCCTTCCCCGGCCAAGGGCAGGTACCTGAGCCGTGTTACCGCCGGGCCTCAGGTGGGGAAGCCGGCCGGCCCCGCATGTTACGCTGCCCTTTAACGGTCCCAAAACGATGCCGGCGTTTGTAGTGCGGTACAGGCTGCCGCAGTGCTCGGTTCTGCACACCCGGTTCCGCAGGAAGGGAGGGTGCACAACTGGTGCACAGCTGGTGCAGGCGGGCACGGTCTGACCGTAGCTCCCCCTGCGCAGCTACTTAGGGACAGCTTCAACAGGTTCTGTGTGTGGGTGAACTACACAATCCCCACTATACAAGGAATGACTGGGTCTTGCACAGAAGGTGCCCTTTTTTAGCAGCTGTCTTTGACAGTATAACCATTGTCTGGGCAGAGCATCTAATTCTTTAAGATATTCTGGCAGTGTTTTGCAAGTGTGGCTTTGTGACAGCCTCGGCCCTTCGCAGTACCTTCTTACTCTAGGGTCAAGGGCTCAGCCATGTACACATTCTTGTTTTAGGATTCCTGAAAACTCCCTTTGCACAGCACTTTTTTTCAAGAACACAGGTATACATGTATATAATGCTTTGTCACCCATGTGTTATTGATATCTGTATGCTTACAGCAAAGTTACTGGTATGTGCTCAAATTTATTTGCTTCTCTTCAGGCTACAATAATTCTCTCCTTCATGGTGACCTGTTCAAATCACAATTTCCTAAAGAGTGCAGTTGGCCAAACTGTTCAGTCCCCAGCCTGCACATTATCACCAGCCTCTTGAGGAAGCATTTGGGGTTTGCCTCATAAAGTATTGATTTTTCAGTGCCTTGTTGAAAATAACTGTGAGATAACATACGTAACAAATTACCACTGTAGTACATAATACCATAACCTGCATTGCTAATAGTTCAATAATGGATGAAATAGTACACACAGCAAGCTAAAAGTAGAACAGCCTATACCACAAAGTCTTACTAAATACTGTCTTCATCTCTGATGCTCACATTGTAATTTCTTGATGATTATACTCAGTTTTCTTCCCGGTTTGTTGAGACAGTGTCACTGATTGGTTTACTATAACAAAAAGATGTCTTTCTCAACTACTTCTGTTCAGCTCCTGTTGTTCCTGCTACAGTAGTAGTTGTCACCCACTAGGGGTGGAGTTTATGTGCTATTTTCAATCATTCTGATTGGATAATGATGTTATCTACACCTAAAACCTGGCAACTGTTGACCACAATATCTTTGTGAAATGTGGGTTTCAGCTTTAAAATACGGTCCTACTTTGAAGACACCATGGTGGATGCTTTTTTTGGGCCCTAGCAATTGACCTTTGGATCAGAACAATTCTTTATGGTGAGTATTTGCTTCCATGTCTCTACAACAAGAAAGCATCCTCATACCTTTACAAAACTAGCCAGTCAGCTCCTTCTTGATAAATGTCTGGTTTCCACTAGGGATGGATTTTACCAGTTCAAGGGTCATCAGTTAATGTGTGGTCTTTTGATGTATCTCTGATACAGCTCCACACAGTCAGGTAAATAAAGCTCCTGGTTTACAGTCTTCTAATATACCATCAAGATGGTGGATCTTTTTGTACTCAATTAGGTCAACTTTGCTTCTATTAATCCTTGAGATAATGTATTTTATTATCAACAAATCACATGGACCTGGTAATATTGCAGTCAGACTCGTCTGCTATTTATATAGCATTTGGAACTAATGAGAACACAGCTTTTTCAAGGAGCAATAATTCTCCTTGGCTGTGTACTGAAACCTGTAGTCATTCATTTCCCTGTGGCAAGGCTTTAATCACATCATTGCCCACCAGTGATAATTTATCCCAAATGGATTCAAGGTCTACAGTATTCATTGTTCCATTCACTACACCTTAATTTCCTAATAACGTACTTAAAATGCTACCGCTCACTTTCAAATATTTCTCAATCCACTGCTTAAACAGGCTTTGCTCAGCATATATTCCAGTTGAATAATTAGGAAATTTAATGGAATGGTTACTTGAGTTAATTTGAACCATATGTGACTACTCCAAATCTGGAAAACATTCTGACTTTCCACATTGTCTTTGGAAAGTTAGGCTTTTGGGGACTTCGATTCCAACAGTAGTTGGTATTTGCCCAAGAAAAGGAAACAACATGAGCAGATGGAGACGGTTTGTGAGCATGGGTAGGTCGAGCAGTGATGCAAACCAATCTGGCCTGATCTGTCCATGAATAGGCCTGTTCTGGCAAAGCTGAACATGAGATGGAGTTAGTACTGTGTGGTGGTGGCTGATGCAGAGCAACGGGTGCACAGCTGCTAGGCAGGACCATTTGTAAATGCTCTGATACCTCAGAACCAAACCCAGCTGCAGTGTGTAGGAGGTCTTTGGGCCAGGGTACAAACTAACTCCATAGGACCCCTTCCCACCTGGGGAATCCAGCACTGTTTAGTTATTATTCACCCATTTACAGAGTGGATGGGAGCTGTTCCTGTGGAAAGGGCTATCACACAGTTAGCTGCGGTGCAATTACATAACGTGGCATTTTATCAATGGAGAATTCCCAAGGAAGCCATGTCAAGAGCAAACCATGAGAGAGTTGTGCACAGTCTTATGAATCAAGCAAAAATAAATCCCACATGGCAGGACAACCCTGAAGTTCTGCACAAGTGGAATATTCCTGCAGAATGGGCAAGGAAACTTAGAAAATCAGTAAAAGGTACTGGTAAAAATCAGGACAAGGAGCTGTCTACTGTGCTCGTGGTGCTAAGAGCAACCACTGTGGTTCGATTTGTATATGCTTCTAGAGACTTTGGTTTGAAAAGAACCAAAACCAGCACAACGCTACTAGCTGTAAACAGAGTTGCTTGCTGAATGGCTCTTAGATGAACTTTTGAAAAGGTTCAACCTAAGAAACTATAATTTTTTTTGGTTTAGAATTTGAAGAATGAAGTTTTACATCTACAACACTGAAATTATATCACACTGACGTCATTTAGTTCAGGTGATTTCAAACCAAGATACCAATGGAAATATCCTGAAATGTTTAAAAGTCAAAATCAGCGGGCTGACTGGGCTATTAATGTTAACAAAGGCATTGTACAAAGTGTGATTAATTTTGAATGTAAAAAGAGAGACCCAGGTTGTCAGTAATCACTGGTGTGGTTACGTATAACAACCACACTAATTTTCCTACTAAGGTCCCTAATTCCTTTGCTATTCCTCTAGCTCAGTGCCATCTAATTCCACTTTAACCAGCATTTACACCATGTCTGCTGCTACAGCTAATTTATTTTCAGTTGATTTTTTTTAGGTGAAATCTTTTGGTGTCTCCTTTTATTTCTTAGTATAATCCAAACAGCAGCCTGTGCCTCACTTAATTTTTGGCTTGACTCACTCCCTCTTCTGGGAAGTGTCCGCCCCATTCCATACTGGTGTCCTTTTCCTGGAAATCTCATAACATAGCTGCTTAATCCTTGTGTGATCGCATGACATTCCCAAATATGCTTGGGCTTGGATCCTGTTTTCAGCTTGCTTCTCATACACTCCAGTGCCCAAACTGCTCATCCAATAAGCTCTTCAGATAACCTTAACTTGGTCCTCATTAATATCCATGCTTTCAAAAATATGTTTTGCATTTCCTAACTGCCCATGGAAAGCATCCTCTGTCTGCAGATTAGGACCCCACTGAATCATGATTATAATTGGCAAGGGATTTTTCCCTTAGAGAGAACAAGACACAGGTGGTGATCCTTCAACTTGTTCCTTATACTCCCCTTGTTCCATTGCTGGACTAGTTACTGTTCCTCTTCCTATTCAGCAATCCCCCAGCGTGGAGCTTGTTGAGATATTTGGGCCTGGGTTGCAGTCAGAATAAAACAAGGAGTATCA
>NW_010231381.1:0-63443 GCF_000690775.1 Eurypyga helias | reverse complement strand
GACAAAGATGTTAAACAGCACAGAAATCAGTGAAAATTTATCTAAAATATATTCTTGTTTAATAGCTTTTTACTGTTTTTATTAAAAAAAAATTAAAATTACAGAAATGTTTTTATTTACTAATTATTTTTGCTCTTATGTATAATTCCAAGGAGGTACAGTTAGAAATATAGTTTTTTATGCTTTCTTTTAAAAGGCAGTTGACATAGGAATAAGTCAAAATGCACAATTGAGAAATTTCTTTGCACAATTGCACTGTACCTGCAGAGGCAGATCTTGATGTGAAATAATATTGGATAGAAGAATTTTAGTGCTATGGAAATGTACATCAATAATGTTTCTTATAGTTCTATAGATCAATAACATATTGGAAGCAGAAGTACTGAAATAGTGAACGGATGAGAAACTAATTTTATCACACGGAGATCAAAATTTTCAGGGAGATCAACATGGGAATGGAAAGGGAGGGGAGGGGAGGGGAGAGGAGGGGAGGGGAGGAATTGCCTGTTCAGATAAGTTTTTCTATGTGATCAGTAACTGATGGATCTTAAGTGCAATTCAGAAGTCTGTGTTTATTCAGCAGGAATTTTAAGACATGCTTAATATTAGTATTAGTAATGAATGTGACATGAATTTCCAAACCAATCAAAACATTAAAACTCTCATGGATGCCCATAAAAAGCAACAGTCTTGAAAAATTGAATACTGGTAATGGATTTTATTTTTCTATTTATTACTTACTTTGTGGACTGGTCTTTAAACACAGCTTGCCATAATATTCTGGTTATACACTTTAAAATTGCTGTTTGTTCTGTTGGTTTGGTTTTGTTGGTTTTTTTTTTCTTCAAATTCCATCATGTACTTGTTGTGGGGATATGGAGTTCCATTTGAAAAACATATATGTAGATGGAATGTATTAAAAGTTCTATCATAAAATTCCATACTGTAAAGATGATATCAGAAATAATGTTTATAATAGATTGTCATGGTAATAACATAGAAAATATCAAAAGGTTAGAATACAATGGGTCACTTTTAAGCTATAAAGTATTTAGCCCATGTCTACATCCATCTCTAACATGGAAAATCTGCACTGTGATTTGTTTCTATCATATTTCATATAAAAAAAGTAAAGTGTGTTAGTGTCCATTATTAGATTTCAACCTTACATTAAATGTTGCAATGCATTGATCAGGTAGGCCAAGGCAGTAATATATTGTATTAGTGCATTAATATTTTAAAATTTCACAGTCATTATTAATTGAAATATTAAATTACCAGGAATGAATATGACAATCAAGTTTATACACTCTGCTTAGATTATTAAGGAATAATAAAATATTTAGAGATCATTTATTGTGTTCAATTTGTAATGTGTTTGTTAGGCAATTGTACCATCATCCTACATTTTATGTCTAACATACATGTAAATTTGAAAGAACATTATCAGTCTTAAAAATCTAATACCAGAAACTCTGGAAGAGGAGGATTAAGGCTGACAGATTTAAGATTGGTTTAATTCTCAAATTACAATATCCGTTGTTATAAAATGAAATGTTGCTTTTTTCCTATAGGTCTTGCAGCTGATTCGATGAGCTAACTGGGACAGTGTGCAGATAATGCATGGAAATCAATATGGAATCATAGAACTTTTTACTTTGAAAAAGATCATTAAGATCATCAAATCCAATCATTTACCTAACACTACCAAGTCCACCATTAAACTATTTCTCTAAACACCACATCTACACATCTTTTAAATACCTCCATGGATGGTGATTCAACCACGTTCCTGGGAATCCTGTTCCAATGCCTGACAACCCTTTCAGAGAAGACATTTCTCGTAATATCCAATCTAAATGCACAACTTGAGACCATTTGCGCTTTTCTTATCACTTCTGATTTGGGAGAAGACACCAGCCCCCACCTCGCTACAACCTCCTTTCAGGTAGTTGCAGTGAGTGATAAGGTCTCTCCTGAGCCTCCTCTTCCTGAGGCTGAACAACCCCTGTTCCCTCAGCTGCTCCTCATAGGACTTGTGCTCCAGACCCTTCCCAGGCCCATTGCCCTTCTCTGGACATGTTCCAGCACCTCTTTCATGTAGTGAGAGGTCCAAAACACAGGATTCAAGGTGTGGTCTCACCAGTGCGGAGTACAGGGGGACAATCCCTGTCCTAGTCCTGCTGGTCACACTATTCCTGATGCAGGCCATATATTCTTTTTCTCTTATTCTAAGATCATCAAATCCAATCATTTACCTAACACTACCAAGTCCACCATTAAACTATTTCTCTAAACACCACATCTACACATCTTTTAAATACCTCCATGGATGGTGATTCAACCACGTTCCTGGGAATCCTGTTCCAATGCCTGACAACCCTTTCAGAGAAGACATTTCTCGTAATATCCAATCTAAATGCACAACTTGAGACCATTTGCGCTTTTCTTATCACTTCTGATTTGGGAGAAGACACCAGCCCCCACCTCGCTACAACCTCCTTTCAGGTAGTTGCAGTGAGTGATAAGGTCTCTCCTGAGCCTCCTCTTCCTGAGGCTGAACAACCCCTGTTCCCTCAGCTGCTCCTCATAGGACTTGTGCTCCAGACCCTTCCCAGGCCCATTGCCCTTCTCTGGACATGTTCCAGCACCTCTTTCATGTAGTGAGAGGTCCAAAACACAGGATTCAAGGTGTGGTCTCACCAGTGCGGAGTACAGGGGGACAATCCCTGTCCTAGTCCTGCTGGTCACACTATTCCTGATGCAGGCCATATATTCTTTTTCTCTTATTCAGTGCGGGGTTCTGTGTCTTATTTATTACATACAATACAAGTTATTTCCTCAAGACAAAACTATTAATTTTCTCATGTCCATGAGGTTTTCAGCACTGTACTATATGAATTCTCCACAGACAGTTATTAAATTATTTTATCAATATTGCTGTGAGGTAAAGTTACTTGAGAGTTTTTTCAGTATAGGATTATCCAGTTCCACTCCTCACATACAAGATCATGTCACTGGCCCTTGTCTATACCTATCTACCTGCCTGTACTGTTGCATTGCTATGAAGCATGAAAGACTAATCAAGATTCAGTTGGGTGGGCATTGAACCTGCTTGATTTAGAAATTTACCTAGTAGAAGTAACATTTAGGAATGGATTAGATTTCAATTTAACTATAGGGAACAAAGTCAGGGTTTATCAAATTGTTTAAAGACACTGTAATTCTCTGGCCCTTTCTGATTTGGCTGGTATTTTGAGGTCTGTAGAAAGAAAACAGTTTTGTCTTACCAGGCTGTTAAGTATAACATAATTACGATGTAATACACTAGCTGAGGACATCTGCCAGCCTCACACAAGCACAAGGACTTTACATGTGATATGTAACTACTTCTTCTCTTCTATTTTTCATAAGAAAAGCCTCAGGGATTCTTCTGACAAGATTAATTTATGTATCTAGTATCTAGCATTTTCAGAATTCTTCAGTTTTATAGATTTTAATGAGGAAAAAATTATATACTAAATTTGCTGGTTTAAAATGTTGATGTAGTTTGTCTGTAAAAATTATTTATAAACAAATTTGTACCATTAAAATTGTAAACCCAAGTCTTTCTGATTTTCCAGGAAAAAAAATATTAACCCAAACCTCTATTTTTCTTTTTAAATTTACATTTGATCCAAATCCAGTAGGAGCAGTTGCAAAATTTCTGGGTACCTTGGCCAAGACTGTGTATGCTTTTAGGGACGATTCTAGAATGAACTGCCTTTGTGCTGCTTTGTCTAAAGATAAGCAGAAATAAGCAACGCACATCAAAAACCAGGTCAATGTTGCCACCTTGGAAAAACATGAAAAAAATCAGTTTTTCAACAGTGAGTTTGTGACTCACAGAGAGAACACACAACCACCCCATGCAATGCTGCAGGCATGGAAAAGGACCTGGGGGTGTTGACTGACAGCCGGCTGAATATCAGCCCACAGTGTGCCCAGGTGGCCAATGCATCCTGACCTGCATCAGGAACAGTGTGGGCAGCAGGACTAGGGCAGGGATTGTCCCCCTGTACTGGGCACTGGTGAGGCTGCACCTCAACAATTGCCGTGTTCAGTTTTGGCCCCTTCACTACAATGAAGATATTGAAGTGCTCGAGCATGTCCAGAGGACAACCGTGCTGATGGTCTGGAGCACAAGTCCTGTGAGGAGTGACTGAGGGAACTGGGGCTGTTTAGCCTGGAGAAAAGGAGGCTCAGGAGAGACCTTATGTCTCTCTGCAACTACCTAAAAGGAGGTTGTAGGGAGTTGAATGTTGGTCTCTCCTCCTAAGTAACAAGTGATAGGACAAGAGGAAATAGCCTCAAGTTGTACCAGAGGAGGTTTAGATTGTATATTAGGAAAAATGTCTTCACTGAAAGGGTTATCAGGCATTGGAACAGGCTGCTCAGGCAGGTGGGGGAGTCATCATCCCTGGAAGTATTTAAAGGATGTGTAGATGTGATGCTTAGGGACATGATTTAGTGGTGGATTTGACAGTGTTAGGTTAATGGTTTGAACTGATGATCTTAAAGTTCTTTTCCAGCCTCAAAGATTCTATGATTCTAAAAGAGGTTAATCTCTTTTAGCATCCTGCAAAGCACACAGAAGCCATCCTGCTCCCATGACATTGGGTACAAGGACTGTCAAGTACACTAGAGTAAATTGCTAAGACAGTATAAATGTCATACTTTGACTCTGCCTTGATTATAGATGGAGCCCAAAGACAGTAATAATTAACCAAATAATGTTCCAGTTATGTATATAAAGATAAAGGAAACTAAGTGTATTTTTATTATTTTCTTCTTCTAAATAAAATTTTATTTAAATTAATGTGGGGTTTTTTTATTGTTTTAGTTTGGTTTTCCTTTTGACTGTTTCATATTTTCTGGTTGGTTGTAAGATGTTTAAGTAATTTTCAAATTGTTATGCATCTTAGAAACATATTTGAACTTCTCTTTTATAAATTCTCAGCTGTGAAACTGTCTCTTTGTTCATAATTCTTAATCTTTGCTTCTGCTGTCTGATTCCTATTGTGTTCAGAGAACAGCTGTTTAGGAATTCTTTGTAAGGAAACAAAACTCCATTACTAGGTTCTCCTAACCAGAGCAACCTCATGTTTCCTTTGCTAACTGCTCAAGTCAAAGGGCATATGTATCTCTTAAGTAAAACCCTTTTTTTTTTTTTTTCCTCTCTCTCTCTCTCTCTCTGAAACTTCTCAGAAAGTTCATGTGACAGTTCTGGCAGTGTGAGGTGTCTGATGTATTGCACAGACAAGTGACAGGTTGGAATGTTGTGAACTTGCTCCCTGGTGGAATTAAATTCCAAGCTTCAGCTCTATGAATTCTTGTATTTTGCAGTTTTAGAAAGGTAGCAACCCTTACCTTGAGCTCTTTTTCTTTCTTACACTAGTGTTTCATGCTGTAAACACTTGAAAGGACATTTCAAAGTAGTTCAGGGTTTAAAATTTAACCTATGTTTAAAACTTTTGCAATCCTGTAGGGAATGGTCACTGTATTCACACTACATTAAGTGACCTGAAAAAAAGAATTCTAGCAATGCAACAAAAAAGACATTCTGCAAAGAAGTAGATGCTGTTTATGTGTGATTTCTAAGACAGTGTGCACTTCTTCAATGTCTAGGTGACATAGATTAATGCTGAACATATTTTTCCCCCTTACCCCTCACTCAAGCTGAATGTAACCTTACTAACACTGACTCAGATCATCAAACTCCAGGTGAATGTAAAGATCTGATTCATTGAAAAAAGCCTGAAGTCTGCTGCCTTTATGCCATTTCTGTCTATGGAGGTGTCATGGTTTAATTCCTACTAGCAATTAAGTACCACACAGCCACTCACTCACCTCCTCCCCCTTCAAATAGAGGAGGAGAAAGAAGCGAAGGGAAAGACAAGGAAATTCATGGGCTGAGATAAGAACAATTTAATAATTGAATATAAATTAAAAAAATAGTGAAACTAATAATACTAACAATAATAATAATATGCAATTAAAATAATGGAAAATAAAACACAATATTCAATTGCTTACCAGGAGCTAACTGATACACAGCCAGGTCCTGAGTAGAGAGAGTCAGAGCCTGAGAGCCTGAGAACCTGAGCCTGAGAGTGATCCCACCAGAGTCTGAACAAGTCCCACAGGCAAGACAGTGACTGAGAAAAGCCAACCGACCTCCCATCTAACTAACAACTGGGGTCCCCAGCCCATCACCAGCTTATATATTGAGCATGATGTTCAATAGAATTAAACTCTCCTTTGTTCAGTTTGGGTTACCTGTCTGAACTGTGTCCCCTCCCCGCTGCTTGTAGTGAGAAAGTGGGGAACACAGGTTCAGCATCAGAAGCTGAAAAAGTCCTTGAATAGGTACAAACTCTCCTTAACAACTGAAAACTACCAGTGTTGTCAGTACTCTCATCAGTGCAAATCCAGAACATAGCCTCATATCAGCCCCTGTTAAGAAAATAAACTCTGTCAAGACTAAAACCAGCACAAGAGTCCTCCATAGTGATCTGAAATAACTGAGAGGGCAGAGAGATGACAGGACAGACATTATTCCCCACCTGGACCTACAGAAAAGTGGGAGAAAACTTAGGTCAACCTTTTTACTTTTTGCAGAGATAAGGAATAGTCCATGTTAAAGAATGAAGCAATCAAGGAGATTGGGATATGTCGTCCTGGTGAAGTGTGCATGAGTAAAGTAGTTTCCACATATGGTTTAGTAGTCAGCTATCAGTGTGAACATAAGTAACACTTGCTTCTCCCCAAAACGTCTTGATCCTTCCCTTTCTGTACCTAAATATCCCATAATATGTCCTCTTCTATCCTGAAATGGTCTTCTTCAGTGAGCCCTGTACCCATCGGCAATAGCCACTGCCTGTGGGATGACAGAGAGCGTCCCAACTGACTCTTGGTGCTGAGTGACACCTGATTTGTGGGGTTGGACCTCCCCTGGAACAGCCTCAGGGACAGAGCAGGGGCTTCTTTTTCTGACTGCAGTATTGAGGGTTCATTACCCACCATCATCCCTCTGTGATCTTTCATGTTTATTAAGATGACCTATTAATCTTCTAACCTAACAGGATTCATTTCACATTATCTCCTCTTTATAATTAGAAAGTAAAATGAATACTGGTAAAATAAGTGCTATATATAAATGCAATGTTTTGGAGTGAGCTGCATATCATCTAGTTATACATATAAAGTATGCATCTTAATTGGAACTAGTCACTCAGATTTGTCATTTCTTGTATAAACACTACAGAGGGATAGGAACTTCCTCAAACCAAACTCACCCGTAAGACAGCCAATAGCCCATCTCTATGCCAACTAACACAGTTCTGTGGTAAAGACAAGCGTATGAATCATGACTCCACGTCAGTATTGTTTTGACTATTTACAAAAACATATTTTTTATGTTATTATTGAAGGGAATGTTTTTCAGGTATCTTTTCCCCTCCATTTCCCTGTTCCCTACTAGCAGGTTTCAATGAAGAAGTCAAATTCTACATTAGAAAAAGCTAGCAGAAATGACACTGATGGCATGTACTGGAGCTTGTCTGTTTTGTGAACTGTCATTCAGAGGTGGAATCCAGAAATTAGAGACCACTAAAAGGGCCTTATTCACCAATATTTCACCACTGAATAACTCCGCTTATTATAAGAGAATACACCATTCTAAAACAACAGTGACACAAGTGACAGACAACTGGTTCAAGGATGACTGGTTTTTAAGGAAACTAATGGAACAATGACAGTAATAATGTGTGTGAACTTCATTACTTGACTTTTTTTTTTAAATTGAGGGACATATCAAAAGTTGGGATACAAATAATTTTTTTTCTGTCTTATAACTTTAAAAATATATTATCCTGGCAACACAGCCATTGATTTTGTTGTTATTTTATGTATCAACTATATTCAGTTTGCTGTGCTATGGAACAACATTATTCTTTCTGCATTGAAATCTGAGAGTTTGTATAGTCTGAATTCATTAAGTATAAAAAGTGTTTGCCTAAAAATATCTGATACTGGTGGGACCTTTTTTTATTTTTTTAATTAAGTCCTGAAATTGCAATGAGTAGTCAAATAGTGCTAAGAACTTACTTTCATTTCATTTAAATTTCTTCAGAGATTTCAAGATTTGACCTTCAAGTCCACTAGAAGCCCATCAAATGATTTACTCTGCAGTTCTATTTGAAACGAATTATTCCACTTCATCTCACAAGTAACATAGGGAACAGCAGATGGACCAGCTTTGGGATGATTGAGGTGTTAGTGAACTGAAAGGTAATTAAGGAAATACACTGGTTAAATAAGCCTGTGAAAATCAGAAAGCATTCTGTCATAAAGTAAAAGGTCAAATAATTTTCCGTCTGATAAATATGTGATATATATTAGATGTCTAATATTCCCAGAAGGGAAATGATAATTTTTTTTTCTTTCCCTCTGTTTTGATTTTATGCAGTAATCACTGAAAGACTGAATAATGAATTCACCTCCAATGTAAGTTCTATGTAGTACAGAGCATATGACCAAAATATCAAAAGAAGTCTAGTTTTCTTCAAGGCACAATTTGTTCCTGTATAGCTACTACCATCTGTAGATGACTAGTAACTGATGGTCCACATATCTGTCCTGCAGCAGTAATTACAGTCATTAGAGGCACGTGTGCCAGACTTAAATGTTGACTTCACTTTTAAAGCTGTGTCTTCAGCTGCATGGTTAATGTCACAGTTCTACTGATGATAATGCAAATTCTGCTGGCATCAAAAGCTCTCCAGTGCACTTGGAATGGGCTGTGCTAAAGCTCAACCAAAATGAAGATTCTAATTGAAACTGGCCAATTAGCCTTGATCTGTAATAAGTGGAAGATCACCGCTTACATGGAGTAATTTTCCCAGCTATTTTGGAAGACCAGCTTCCTAAGGTGTTTTTTATTGGCTGTCCTATCTTGTGTCTACCTCTTCCTGATGCCCAGCTGTTTTCTCCCACTGAGCGCTCTCAGCTCCCTGTGGTAAATGGATTCTCAGGGTACACCAGGTCCTCCATCTCCCCAGAACTTCACTGTGATGATTCACCTCTATTGTAGCATATATTGTCCTATTGATTATCAATCTAGACATACTTTTAATTTTTTAATATTGCTTTATCCAAACACACACAAACATTAGCAATTAGTAGCACAATATGTTTAGTTCATGCTCTAAATCTTTAAAGATCATACATGTACATTACTGGTTCTGTGTGTTTTCCTACTTATAATATTGCAGCACAAGTGTTTGAGTAGACCTTTTCAAACCTTTGATGGGCTAAACCTTTGCTTTTTAGTCTATTTTCTGTTTGCTTATCAATCACACTTGCAGGTTATTCTCTATGTCACTTGCAAAGCTACATTAATTAGATTTTGTGGTTTTCGGTCTTTTATATCACTGCTTTAGTTTGCATTTATCTCTCTCTGCCAGCTACAGAGGGAGCTGGATCACTGCTTCAAACCAGATACTTAGCTTTTAAGCAGCTAAACTTAGACAAAGATACTTCACACCCCTAATACTTTTGATTCCCAAACTGAGATTGTAAGGAAGGCTTGATTTTTAGGAAAGAGGAAGCCTTCATTTTCCAAATATGAGTCCAAGTTAAATTAAGCTCTCAGAAGCAGAGTTAATCAGAATCACCAAATGTTTTTGACAGCATTGATTAATGAAATACAGATTCAAAGATACTCTTCATGTATAAAATAGAGAACATTCCTTCAATGCATTCTATCTTTAAAACTTACATAAACATTCATCACACCTGTTGTGAGCTGACATACTCTGCAATTTACTTTGCAACCAGAAAGACTCCCCTGTCCCCAAAGTGACTAAAACCTTATGAAAACATGGTAGTTTAGATGCATATTTATATACACATACATATAATAGAACATATACTTCAGGGAGAACAGTGAGGGGTTTTTTTCTCAAAATATCAGCTGTTACTCTTAGTTATGTTAGAGGATTAATTGTATCCTCTGTAGAGTTCAATGTAGCAGGCAAAGATTGCAAAGAAACTGCTTTAGAGATGGCTATCTCCTGTATAAATTAACTGGTGCTTTATCTTGATTATGGATTATTCTATATTCCAAAGAAGCTTAAGTAGGTGAATCCCACAGTCAATAAATACAGATTACTCTGCTTTCATTGAAAACTGATCTTCTCCGCAAGGGAAATCTATGGTAGACCTGTTCCTTAAACAAAATGAAAATGTTTCACTTCACAGTGCAGACAAATGGGTCCTAGGTTTGGTACTTCATCAAGCTGGACAACAAATGCAGTGAAATAACTCATATTTGTAAAGTACTGATTATGCTTTCCTTTTTTTAGTGTATCTAGACACATATAATTAAATAAATTACTGCATTATTCTTACTTTGGTTTCTTCTTTTTGTTTCCCCTGCCTTTAAAAAGTATACATAGAATTATGCTTTTCTGAATCCTAAATAAGACATAACTAGAGCTAGGAAGCAGTAGGGATTCATCTCTAATAGGAAATAATGTTTTCTTGTTCAAACCTTTTGTCACAATGATGACAGGATACAATTATGTGTACAAACATATTTTAAGAAATTTGGGTGAAAATTCTATTCCATGCTCATAAAATTCTTGCATGGATTAGTACTTATATTGTGAAGAGTAACACATGGATTTTCTTCTGTAGAACACTCACATGTCAAAATCAAGTTTGAGCAAGATATTCTCAACCACCAAGACTGATCATAGTGTATTAGTAACAGTTATTGTTATTATCATGATCTCTAAGGATGAAAAATGAGGAAATAAAAAGCAATATAGTCCTGTCCAGAACACAGCTAGTGAGGAAAAACAGCAATCATAGTTGAGGAGAGGGTGACAGGAAAATCAAACTCTAAGTGTGTCACTGGGGATATTGGAGAAGAAATGTGCTGTGTATGTGACTGGTCAAATGGAAGACAGCATGTCTTCCCAGGAAACAAGACAGAAACCACCCCAAAACCAATTCTGCCAGATGATAAAGGAAAATGGGTTATTCCTTGCTACTGCATACCTGATTGATGCTGAAGTACTGTAGAACAATAATCCTGTTTCTTTTTGCTCAGTTTATGACCTAATAAAGCATAGGTGCAGCTTGGTTAGCAAGCCATAGACTGCTCATTGAAGCTATCAAGCTCATTGTCTATTACTCATAAAGTAATTGAGGTCATTAATATGAACGCACTTGAACAAAATATATATATATATATAAAAATCCATCTCGGATTGTGGCTGTGTTAATAAAAAATTAGTTTTAAATTCTCACGCAAAACAATACAAAAAAAACCCCGGATCTCAATAAACTAGTTCTGTAAAACTAATCTTTCATTGACAACCTTGAAGAAAATGGTTTATTATTACTGCAAGAAGTATTTTAGAAGATCAAAGGAAAGTGTGTATATCAGAAAGGATATTTTTGAGAGTATAGAACTTAGAACTTTAAACTATGTTAAGAAATCCAATAATAATAATCAGTCAGTTCTACACCAAATCCATGACATCAGCAAAGTACAGTAATGAATAAAAATTGATGCCTGAGTATACTTTCAGAAAAAATAATCTCTGACCCTGGAGCAGGAAGCCTGTCAAAATTCTTAGAAAACATTGAGGTTACATCTTAGAAAACACAAAGGTTAAGGAAAAGACATCAAAAGCAAGATGAAAATTTTCAAGAAATAGATGAAAACTGAGGAACTTAGGCATACAAGAATAACACATTACTGCAGTGTAGAAAAAATATTAAAATATAAAATATAGTGACGGGGAAAATACCTGAAGACCATTCAAAACATTAACAAACCCAGAACTGTGGAAGATTAGTAAAAACATGTATATTGCTTTAGGGAAAAGACGACTTCATTTTCTAGAGAAAAAATCTGACACAGTCTAATTAAACACACTTATTATGTTGCATGAATTAAAGAAAATGAAAAATATATTCAGCAACAGAATTGGGACAGAAAAGTCTGAAAAACAGCACAAAGACTGGATATATCTTGTAAAAAGATAAGCATAACACCTTCACACAATCTTATCAAGAGAAACCACATAACAAATCAATGTTAATTACAAAAAAATAGCTTAAATCAGAAATTTTCTAGGTATTGACTGATCGCATTTCACAGTATTTCCCATTTATTTGAGATAACTCAAATGTATAAGGGACTCAGATCAACAGGGGTTCTTCTTACTGTTTAGTGGGGGGGGGAGTGGAGGGCATTATGTGTATATGTTTCTTTAAAAGTCTAATTTAAAAGGCATAAATACTGTAGGAAACACATCAGTATTACCTGAACTGACTAGCTGAGTCTAACTACAATGTTTGTTATTCATTTGACCCCAGAACTTTAGCTCCATTATAGCCATACTTCAGTAAGAGAAGTAAAAGTAATTTTCTCTCTAGGTGAAAATGTTACTGGATTAAAGTGCCTTCCTGAAGCATAGTAACTGGGACATCTCAGAGTTCATATTTCCCTTTCCTTAGCAATGTTTCTGACTTTAGAATCATTATGGCAAGAAATTAGATCCGCCTTCTTTTCTATTGATTTCTTTGAATGAATGTTAATGGGATCTCAAAGTGAATTACTCTGAGGTCTTACATGTATGAAACAGGCACACACATACTTAAGCATTGAAGTAGATCTAAACAAAGTGCAGATCTTGGTGCATCTTTTACCATACAAAAACTGTCTAAAACTGGATGTTCTCTAACTTGGAAACTTACAAAACTTTCAGGAAGGCAGATACTTTGTATACCTAGATAGTCCAGTCATTGCAAAGAAGGCACCTAAATTCTACCTAAATCCCATGTTGGTGGTCTGGAGCTAAATCTTTTACTGAATCAAGACCAAAGTGAATCAGAGGAGTTTTTTCTTGACCTACAAAATATATTTTTCTATATGAGAAATTATGCCATTTTTTGGGATTATAGACAATTTTGGGATAAAGTCTGGCCAACCAAAGTTAGAATTCATTTATCTACGATGTCGGAATGACAAATTTGTCAAATCACAATTAATTCCTCTTGCTCTTTTTCTAAATTCACAACATGTTAGTCTGGTAAGGTCTGACTATTTTTGTTTGGATATTATTCTGAAAATTGAAAAGAAATTTCCTAACTAAAAGTGAAACAACCTGATTCAATACATTTTCATTTAGGTTGTTCTTGTACTTGAGAACACTCATGTTTTTTGGCAGGTTGCAGAGTTCTGATGGCTCTACAGGTCAGCAGAGAAACAGTAGCTATAGAATCAAGTCCAAATATTTTTAGGATTGTTTTTTTGTAGGTAGATGAGATACCATTAATGGAACTAACTGAAGCTAGGTGTGGAATTTATATTTTTTTTTATTTATTTTGTTTTATTTTATAATGAATTAAAGGAAAAAAGAAGATATAATTAAAAAATACAAATGTATATAATTTAAACTCTGGAGGATCTCTCTTTCTTCCACTGCCTTTACATTGTTACATTGATCTGACCTATGACAAGAATTGTCTTCACTGAGAGACAAAGTACATTAATTCTTTTGATCAGACTACATGGTAGTGACAGAATAACTTCCCATCTTAGCTCTGATATTGTCATCTCAGGATTAGGTAAAACAGGAATAACCCATCAGTTATATGCTAACTATCAGGAAAAACTCTTATCAGCCAACATGCTTGGTTATGCTATGAAATATTTGAAGCATCAACATCTACTTTTAGTCTGAATATTAAATATAAGATTAAGTTTGAAAAACAAAAGGTTTTTTGAAATAAAAGATGAGTTTTCTTCTTATTCTACCCCAATTTACAAAGGCTTGCCTTATGTGGAGTTTTCCTACTGCTATCTAATCATGCCTTCTTTAAGCACGCTAGTACTGTACTTACAATGTCATCATGACCACCAGATTTATTTTCCTCTTCTTTGTTTCATTCCTTTTTTTTTTTTTTTTACCTTGGGTATAGAATACATGCATTTTGTTCTTTTTCCTTTTTAAGAAATGTTTAATGCAAAATCTTGAAGGATAATTTGCACCTTTGGTCTTTGCTCAAAATGTAGAAACAACAACAACAAAAAAATCATCAAAGAAAATAATCAAGAAAAGCAGAAATTTTTAACATCTTCTTTATCTTCATTTCTTGTGTAACATTTATCCAATCGTGAAACATAGTGCCTTTTGACTGCTTTCATTCATGCCTTCTTGGTCACTGTTGAACATAGGTACATGATGCATTGATTTTCTTTTTTTCTAGATAGTACTTGATCTCACATAATTGCCTGATGAGTCTAAAGCTACAAGAGAAATACTGGTGCAATATATTTCTCCCTCTCTATAGGGACCAAGGTGCTAGTAAAAGCCTCCATTTCAGAATCAAAATCTGCTGTTATACCAAACCTTAATCCACAATTCACTTGCATTGTGAATTCTGATGAGCTAAGCTATTATATTCGCTTACAGTCATTTTTAAAATATTAAAAAATTTGACGAAGTGGACACTCTAAACCTAGTTTCTATCCACAGGAACCTAAGTGAAGCTTGGTGTCTTAATATGTAGTAGATACTCTAGCAGGTCCCCACATACCATTGCCTTTGATGGTCTCAAATATATAGAGGCAAAAACATTCCTAATCTCTATAATATAGAGAAAAAAACTGGAAAATAATCAGAATGTCCTTGGAGTAGGGAGGTGGAAGTAGATGTCTTCACTGAGGGAGAAGAGGTAGACATTAAAAAGGTAGCCATATAATTCACACATCAAACTATAGAGAAAACAAATTTACATTACTTTGTGATGAATATGTGATATCCAGTTCTAGCTTCCTCAGCAGAGCTTGACTAGATAGGTTATTTCTGTGGGGCTACTCATGACTTCATACAATAATGTCACTCTTGTCACAAAGAAAGGAGAAGAGGAAATAACAAATAAAATCTTTTGCTTAGAGAGTAAGAAATTATTTGGCTTCTCTTCTTCCCTCTTGGTTTCATTGATTCTTTTTTATTATTGTCCTGTACAGTGATTTGTGATTATTTTGTATTTTCATTTTTTTTTTTCACAACCACTAAAGCTAGAGACTGTTCATGTTAAGAAAGAATTTAGACATGAACGAGTAGAGCATCTTCTGAAAGAGGAGTTGTTACGCCTGTGTGACCTAATTTCATCTCAATTTTGTAGTCTATGTGCTGATGTCTTCTGGCAAATCTTGCATATATTATGCTAATTAAAACCTCCCTATGTTAATCTGAATAGAGAATTTTTCACTGCCCACTTGTTATCATTTTTCTGCATTTATCTACTCATACCTTAAGGACTGCAATACCATCTGAAATTTCTGCTTAAAATCTTAAGATCTGACTATATTATTCATCAAAAGAAATTATTAAAATAGCTTTGCTATTATTTGTGATTTGGGATGTCTAGTTTAGCCTGATCTTTCACTGCTTAAACCCAAACAACTCAAAAGTTTTCAAAACTTTAGTTTGCTTAGACTAACTTTTTTGGTGAACTTTTCCTCAATGAGTTTACAATGTTTTTTTAAATTGAATCTTAAAGTTTTGCAACAGAATATTTTTATTAAGAATGTTTCTTGTCTTTTGCTACACTATGTCCTTCTGAGAACATGTAAACTCAAAGGAGCAAGGGACTGGACAGAGCCTTTAATGGTCCCTTCCAACCCAAACTATTTTATTCTGTGAGCTTTCTGCAACATTTCTGCAATTGCATTTCTGTTATGTACTGGGTTTGGATCTGCAACCATGTGACTGAACTGAAGGCAAGCACCTTTTCCATCCTGACTTTTGCCATTGTCTAACCAATATGAGGCAGAGGGTAATCAGTTTGAATAGAGCCAAAAGAAAGACCAGAGGATAAGTATATTGAAACAATGTTGGAAACTAGAATTTTATACTGAGATGGAGGGAAAAGGTGAAGGGAAATTACAGGCAGGATATTGGGACAGACTGATATTGTGAGACAAAAATGGGAGCTGGGCTAAGGTAGTCTGTGTTTTTTAAAAATAAAAGTCTAAAACTAATTTTAATCTTTAAAATATTCTGAAAGAGATTTCAATATTAATGTAGTAAATTACTTCTTCCCATTCATGTGTCAAATTCTTAATTCTTCTTACACTAAAATATGTTCTTCTCACAGCTTTAGCAATCTTGAAGTTTACTTGTTCTTTTACAGTCCTCATCTTATGATTACTCCTCTCATTTAATGGAGAAAGTAGAAATTCTTATGGTAATTTTTACCATGTTTTGTTGTTTACTAACAGAAGTGGATTGAATTACTCCTGGGTGTACCTCTCACCTGTGCCTGTAAAAGGAGCATGAATTACAGAGATCACATGCCCAACTCATAGATAGATGGCTAACAAATTAATCCCATTCTTCTTTACCTTTTATTGTGCAGATCTTTTAAGTTTTGCAGATGTGGTGAGATCTGGACCACAGGAGGCAAGTTTACACCAAGGCTTCCTTTTTGGAATATTACACAGGAACATCCATCCCCTCCTGGCTGAGCTCAGTAACAAGTTTTCCATGCTGATTAGGTGAGCAGACCAAAACTCCCTGACATTTTGCCGAGGCTTACATTCAGGAAGCAGACACTCGCATTCCGTGCAGATGTAGTCACTGAGGCAAGCAAAGCCATGCTACTCTACAGCTTTCTCAGGATCCTGGTATTTCATTTTGTGATCTGTTCATATGTTGCAGCAAGGCTTACTCCCTCTGTCATGTGGTATGTGCATTCAATGACTGTGCTGTTCAGATTTAACAGAAGACCAAGGGGTTTAGGTAAAAATTTAGAACTCAGGCAGGGCTGTGTATGGCTAGTAAACATTACTCATTAGTAATTTTGACACTTTGTTATGTTCAGAACTGTGATACCTCTGTAATGGATGCAATTGGCAGGAGCAAACCTTTAAAATACTCTAAAAGCAGATGTAAGTAAAACAACTCAAACCACATCCATTATTAATAATGGATGTTTATTCAGCATTGGCAAGAATTGATTATAGGCTTAAATGGAAGTTCCTTGCAATATTGATTTGGATGCTTTTTGACTTGAAACTGAAAGCTGCATGCACTTAATGGAAGTCGGTCAGATTTCTTAAAAATTAAGCAGTCATTAAGTGTGTGTGATTCACTATCCTGTTTTTGTAGGATAGACTATATGTCCTTGAGGAAATGTCAAAAATGTGTTAAATGTTGCAACTTTAAAAAATAGACTGGGATAACCAATAGTCCACAAACCTCCAATCGGTTCTGAAATTCTTTTTGTAGTATGTTTGGAAAGAAAGATGATTTGCTGAAGAACTAGCTTTTTAAAGAAAAAAGGGAAGGGATGAAGGGTTGGGGGAGAGGGAGAGAAGGAAAATTAGCTCTTTCTTACTGGGAAAGTCAAAGTGACAATAGGATTCTGCTGCTCTATATCAGTGTCACAGCTGTTCTGAATCCTTGACTGAAAAACAGAGTTGCAAATGTACCTAAAGACAAGGAAAACACATAGTTGTATGAAACACTTAGATCATTGTTACTACATTTTCAGAGAGCAGTGTCTGATTCAAAGGGAAGGTAGGTTTTGGGATGATTCTGTTTCCATTAAATGTCTGGAATACAAGCACAAATTTCATTTGCCATTAGTAGTTCTTCAAGATGTTTCTTTTGTGTCTGTGTGTGTGTGTGCTAGTTTCAATAGTACCAATGAGTTTCCTTTAAGAATGACCTCCACTTCCACTTCCAAAGAAATATTGACAAATATCAGAGATCTTTGTGGACTAATCTTTACTATTGACTTGAAACTGGTTAATAGGAAAATTACTATTGCTGAATACAATGTGACTTAATGGTTTATTTGTAACAATTTTTTTTTTATGGTATCTAAAACTATTGGAAGAACATACTCACAAATATTTGAATTATTCAAATAATAAGTGAAACCAATCAAAACACTTTTGCTATCATAATTAATCATTAAACCCTTCTTTACTCAGTCAAATGAGGTTAGCAAAAGGAATTTTGTCCAAAAAAAAAAAAAAAGCAATGTTTCTCTGCTGGTCAGTGTATCCTGATGAAGTCCTACATAAAAGCTGCATAAACACTTCGTTTTGCTTAAAAGATCACAAAAAGAAAAATGAAGTAATAATTTCAAAAATACATCTCATGAAAGTTGTAACAAGCTGGTAGTTTGCAACACATATCTAGAAGTATGCGTGAACCAGGGTGTGAGAAGATACAGTCACCATCCTGTATCAACAAGCTATTTAGCTCAGCCTTCCATTGTAGAGAGTTTGCCCTACCCTTTTCATCTTCAGCTATGAATATAATAAACTATATGAAAGTTTTAATGAAATTTGGTGGAGTAAACAGTTGAAAATATGAGAAGACTATCACACTGAAAACTTTGTCAGGTAAGACAGTAAGGGGTGATTGACTGACATTAAAAAAAAAAAAAAAAAAAAAAACCAACCCACCACCCCAACACAACCACATTTCTCCAGTTAACTGAACAAAACATTTGGAGGGTTTAGCTATTGTGATAACATGGTCTTTGCTAATTGAAGGACCATGTGACTCTCTAATGAAGATGCAAATGTTTAAGGGACAAAAATAAATTACTTTGATTGTAAGCTCATGAAATAAACTGTTGTACTGTACTGCGGAGTGCTTGTAAAGGATATATGAGTCAGATGTATTGTTCAAAAAAAAGATGTACCTCCTACATTATTTGATTACATCTTTTTGCTAGATAAGGTTTATAAAAATAACAGGAACTTCTTTTGCCTTACAAGACTCTTCGACTTAAAAGGTAAAAAATGTTAACTCCACATCTGAGAATATGTCTAGCAACCCTGACATAACAAACAAAAGTCAAAACCTGCAAAATTAATATATATTAATCAAACTTAATCTAATTTAAATTTGATCTGACAAGCAAATTTATTTTATGGTTATTAGTGTTTCCATCCCATAAAATGTTCCTAAGTAGGGCTCTAAATCTGAAATCCATTAAATACTATTGATGTTGAATGCAAGAAAATTGCTGCAAGTCACTCATCAATTTAAGTAATCCTTTTTTTCTCTCCCTAAATTCTGTAGAACAGCAGCCTGGCTACCATTTGATGTAGACAAATAGAACACTGAGTATAACATTTTGTTAGAAAACTGAAATTTAAGCCCATACCTGTTTTGCTGAGGGCTTAACATGTTTATAAATAGCTCAGACTTGGTTTTTATTTTGTTGTTTTGGTTTGGGGTTTTTTTTTGTTAATAAAATCAAGCTACTAAAACCTGTAGTACGAGAGGAAGTGATATTTTTTGTGGCTTATTTTCCATACTAATTTAACAAGTAGGCCAAGGTGATTAAGATTCCCAATGTAAGACTCCCAATGTATCTCTTAAAGAACAGAAATGTTTCTCCTGTGGTTTTAGTGACTACACTTGAAATGTATATGAAGGGATGAAGAAACTGAGAGTCTAGCCCACCCACAGTTTAATGGCTGACTGCTTCTGGTTGTTTTGTTTCCTTAGTGTCTAGACGGTTGCCCTTAGAATCCAAACACTGAGTCAGGTTTTTAATTAATACAGGTTTATGTAACAGAACTCTTCTTTCTTTTCTGTCACCTATGTTCTGTAAGATTTAAACCCTATCTTGCAGTAACTAAGGGTTCATTTTTGGTTCATACCTGATCTGGGACCTGATTCACAGTAGGGTTAAAAAAACTCATACTTGGAATTGAAATTACTTTCGAGCATCATTTTCCTGATATGATGCTTCTGAAGGGCTAATTGCTTTATGAAAGTACCCACACTTAGCAGACAAACTTCCTGAAAAGGCTGGCTTCATTCACTCCATGCCTAAGTTCTTCAGTTTAAAACAGAAATAATATTTGCACCCAATATATGCATAGGTTAAAAACATTTTGTTTGTAAGGATATGATTGTTGTGAAAGAAATTATCATGGAAATCTTGAAAATGAAATCACCAAGGAGTCACATTAAGTAATCATAGTCTCCAGACCTCCTATCCTTGCTCTTTACCTCTGTATTTTGAACAATATTAATTTGCTGCTATTTGTGTTTACAGTGAAATATCTGCTGCAATAAAATCTTTTGGTCTCAGTAGACAATGGAAACATCAATGTGATAAATTAATGTATTAGGGAAACGGAAAAGATCCTAAATAATTAACAATTGATAAACAAGATTGGAAACAGCACTAAAATTACTCTTCTTTTAATTTTTTTTTTTTTAAATACACATTCATGCAAAGAAACACACAGCAAGATCAAAAACATAAAACATTACTATTGTATGAGCCTATGATTCTGTATCTGTTAATAGGAAGTTTACTTCATAATTTGGACTTTGGATCTTCTACCTAAGAGCTTAAAATGTACCTAGCAAACTTTCTGTAAACAACAATTCTAATTAATTTCCCTTCTGCAGCTGTCTGCTGCAGAAGAAGAAATGCCTGTGTGCTCTAGAAATTTTGAGCCTATGTGGTTATAGAAGAGAATAAAAACCTCAGTTCCCATTACTCTCATGGAGAGTTATTTGAAACATGCAAAAGTAAGAGGAAGCATGTGATGTATACAGCTTGTTTTCTCTCCGTTCTTTACCCCAGAGCAAGGAGTCCTGGAGGGTGACAGAATGGACAGTAGACTGGTGCTCATTTACTGAACATGGTTGAACTGGTATATATAGTGTCACAGACTTCACGTCCTGAGATTAGTACATGCCAACCCTGTTTCTCCTACAACCTCAGGCTTCATGCAAGCTGTTGTGAGTATCACCAGCTGTACATAGCCCTGAGGTACAATTTTTTCTTAATAATTTCAGTGTGATTTGCTTAGGACAGTATTGAAAGCAGCATTCATAAAATCCTGAAACCTTGTTTGCAGAGGCCACGGGGTAGGTAAGAAAGGAATGGGGATCTCTACAACTGCTGTAGGCTTCTGAAGGATTGCTTTCCTAGAAGACATTTCCATGTAAATGCTAATGTACTGAAAATCTGGCCTCTGTGCCCACAGGCTAGGAATGAAGCAAAGCAGAGAAAATTGTTTATAAGGAATTCCTCTTCCTTTCCCCCTTCCTTTGGTTGCCTTGAAAGATTGATTATGCAGTCTGAACTTAACGGTTTGGACCTAGCTGGACTTAGCCAAATACAACATTTATGCAGAATGTAATCTTTCAGCTTGCCTTCCTCTTCAGCACTTCAGAAAAGGCCTACAACAACTATGCTGTTTTACACAGACTCTTGTTGCCCACAGACAGACCCTGTCTATGAAAAGGTGCTAAGTTCATGAAGTGGATCTATCATCAGCAAAGTTTATGTTCTTTCTAGTAATCTGAAGAGTCTATAATGTGCCTATATGGTGCATTCTTGGGCACACCATTTGTTTTTTCCTGCTTATAACAGGTAACTTGCAGTCTGGGAGACATGTAAGATGACAGAATTTGAGTTAATATATGTCAGGTAGTCATGTAGGGTAATGTAGTTATAGAGGGACATGTGGGATCACATGGAGGTGTGTGTTAAAGTAGATAAAGACAGAACCACCAAGCCTCCCATTACTAGTTCTGTAGTAGATTTATAACTACTGCCTTACCTATCAACATGCTTGATCAACTGACTGTATTCAGTTTTGACTGAGATAGAGTTAATTTTTTTCTATAGTAGCCTTTATGGGACTGTGTTTTGGATTTGTGCTGAAAACAGTGTTGATAATACAGGGATGTTTTCATTATTGCTCAGCAGTGTTTACACAGTCAAGGCCTTTTCTGTTTTTTACACTTCCCAGCCAATGAGTAGGCTAGGAAGAGGCACAAGAGGTTCGGAAGAGACACAGCCTGAACAGCTGACCCCAGGTGACCAAAGGAGTTCTCCATACCGTATAACGTCATACTCAGCCTATAAAGCTGGGGGAAGTAGAAGAACATCCAGAGTTATGGTGTTTGTCTTCCCAAATAATCGTTACACATGATGGAGCCCTGCTTTCCTGGAGATGACTAAACACCTGCCTGCTGATGGGAAGTAGAAAATTAATTCCCTCTTTTTGCTTTTTTTGCATGTGCAGCTTTTGCTTTACCTACTGAACTGTCTATCTCAACCCACAAGTTTTCTCGCTTTTACTGTTCTGATTCTCTCCCACATTCCACTGCAGGGGAAGTGAGTGAGAAGCTGTGTGGTGTTTAATTGTCAGCTGGGGTTAAACCATAATTACTTACCAGTAATTATCTGCAATAGCATAAACCCTGACTACACTTCAGACAATTACTCACAAAGCTGGAGACTAAAATTTCACTACTACTAGGTAACTTCAAGAAAGCTTAGGTGAGATGCCACCAAACATGTAAATCACGATATAAACCATGCTATATTTCTACTGATGATTACAACATTCCTTAGGAAGGAAATTATATTTTCCTTATGCAATGACTGCCTTTTTGCTATTTTTTCAAACTGATACCCTAACTGAATTCTTTCATAGGCCTTTGGAAGAAAACCTGGTCAGAATGATGCATGTATCTGATTTAATAACTTTTCCAAACATAACATTCTTTTCATGTTCATTTAAGAATGACTGATTAAGTGTTTCAGACAGCATGAGATATCATTAAATTGTTAAACTAATAATTACATCTGTATCAGATTGGACTTTAGAGTAAAGTTATCTGTTGAAAGACCTTGACCCTAAAGTCTCATCTATTTTCGATTCCAATTTAATGAACACCTTCAAACTTTATTGCTTAATTACGTCACACGTCAATGAATTTTGCATTTTGATTAGGTAATAATTCTATGTGATTCTCTGGATCACTTGAGGATATGCCCATGAAACATCTAAACCACACTGATGACTTCCAAGAACGGCATAAATATCTGCTTTTGACTCATTAATGTTTGTTTCCTCTCTATGAGAGTTATTTGCATTCCACTTCATGATAAGATGGGCATTTGTATTGTTTTTCTCTCTTAAAGTTCTGCAGTACTTTTTATACTACACAAACATTGTTTCATATCTCTCACTGTTCAGTAGTGACTAGAGTACAGCTGTATCAGTCTGATAAAACTTCATAAGGGGAGAGGAGATACTGGTGTTGTATGTCTCAGTTTTTTAATTTTATTTAGAAAAAAAAAATTCAATGTACTTCAGTAGTCCTCTCTCTTATTTTTTTCTTAGATCAGGTATTTTCATCCCAGCTCCAAGCCAATACTTTTCCTGAAAAATATATTCTTCCTGCAACTTTCTCTTCTTTTTAGGTTGTTCTATGTTATCTACACATTATTTGCTTGACAAGTGGCATGCAGAAGGCCTCCAATGTAAAATTTTCAGTGAAGAAGCAGAGGAATACATCAAAACACTGGAATACTTCTTAACTTTGTATTTCTTTATCATAGAAACAGTCACACCTAAGATGAAACATGAGATATATGGAATGTGGAACACTGGCAAAACTGAGGTATATTGGATAAAACTTAAGTTGCAAAGATGATCACTGAGCATGAAATGGAGACAGTACGCTGTGACATACAGTGAGTGTGGACATTTTTCATATGAGCCACCTGAGGAGCAGCTTAAGCACAGAGAATTTCTCATAAAGATCAAAGTAGTCAATCTTATTTCACAGATTTTCATAAGTATAAAAAAATCTGTGAGTCCTAAAAAAGACATTCAAAATTTTGTACTATAGATCTCTATTCCAGGATAAACAGAATCTGACATGCCATATTGAGAACATATATTTTTGGCCATTGAGGTAAATGCACTTGTAACTTCATGGAAGTAAATTGCATTTGATTCGTTACAATTTATATAGATTCATAGAAATTAATCTCTATCAGATAATGCTACTAATTTTCCTACTTTTAAGAAGGCATTTTATCATCTGACATTTGCACTTACAGTTGTTTCAAACTTTGTAGTATTTTCTTTTCTGTGATGGTGACAGGTGTTTTACTTTTTTGAATACACCTTGCTAACTTACACCTCTAATTTTTTTTTTTTTTTTTTTTAATTTGCAGTGTATATTCAGGCTATCATGATGCCTTGGAGGATGTCGGGCTCTGTAATTAGAGAATCTCTTAACTGAAGAGCAGTAATGGCAGTCCTTGCAACTGTCAGCAGTTTTTCACTTTTCACATGAGGACACTGTTTGCTAATAGGATTAAGACTGATTCTGGCTGTAATATCTGCAAGCAGTAGTTAAAGAAAGAACTGCCATGTCAAACCTGGTTTGTGGGCTGGAAGGTGATGAGCAGAGCTAATAAAATGTAATTTAAAGCACAACCCATGCACATAATTAACTATGCCTTATTTCCTTGATTAAAAATCTGCTTATCAATGATAATAGCTCGACGAAATCATGATGTAATATTTTAAGGTAGAGTAGATACTTACATTACCTGAATAAGATACTGTTTAAATGAGCTGACTGAGTTTCTTTGATGTGGCATTGCTGTCCCTTTTGACAAAACAGTCAGGTGATGTTCAGGGTCTTGCAAGTTTGTTTTTCCACAGTGGAGGAATTGAACAGACTGAGATGCTGTTCTAGTACAATTTAGTCTACCTCTAAAGTTTATGTTTCTCAGGGTAGTATCATCAAATTTCAAGAAGCATCTGCTCTGGAAATCCATGACTGTCAGCACCCTGCACAGAAAGTTCTTATTTCTCTTGACTTACCCTAATGACCCCATTGTCAATATTTAGCAACTCTTAATTCCTGTTGATTTTACAGTTTCTTGCCTCAGTTCATTTTTTTCCTATGCTCAAATGCTGATAAATTGATACTACTAAATCAATTGTCATCCCTCTACATTTGCAGTACGAACAGCCTCTGGTCATGGTTACTGTTGTGTAAGTCATCATTAGCAATTAACTGCACCATTATTGAGCCTGACATGAAAAAAAAAATAAAAAAGGTTTATGATTACTCAGTGATCAAAGACAATCTTTCAGTAAGCTATGCAATCTCTCCCATAAGAGTATAGCTACACTGTTGAGTGGTTTCTTGAATCTTTATAGTTGCTAATAAGACATGGATTCAAGGCTTATGTTCAATAGTACTGCAAAGGAGGATAATCAAGAACTGATGACTCTGCAAAGGTTTGGAAATTCAGTCTAAAGAACATTGTCAAAGACAAGGATAGAGAAAAAAGAAACAGATGATGGAACCTAGAAGCTGTAAAAAGAATTTTGATACATCACGCTGTGGGAGTAGTAGAAGAATTTCAAGACAGGTTGAGAGCTAATGGACAATAAGAGCTAAGTTTATTTGTAATTATCATTGTAATAGATGAATTATTGATGGAGCCACAGAAGAGGTAAAGGAGAAGAATTTACACCTCCCCTTACCAAAAACTAAAAGAAAAAAAAAAAAAGTTTTTCATCTTGACTCTCGTTTGGACCGTGTTTCCAGCTAGCTGAAACATCCAGCTACCGAGGGACGAAAAATAATCAGCTGATGTTGGCTGTTTGCCTATCAATAGTTAAAGAAGCTGAAGTTGGAGGAGGTAGCTGCTCAAGAGCATGAGTGCCGCTCTGAGAAGCTCATCAGAACTGGCTCATTATAGTCACTCCAAGAAAAGTCATGAGTCTGTCGAAAGGCCTTGTCCGGCTGTCTAAAAGGGTAAAACAATTTTCTGTTTCCTAATGCATTGCAGAGAAAACACTTCCTGTTAAATATAGAAATAATATTATGTGGAAATCAAATGCAAAACAGATTCTTTAAGGGAGTAGTGTATTCTCTGTATGTGCATGGAGCTTAGCAGTGTCTGTATAAGGGATAGAGTCTGTTGATGTAGTATGTGTTAGTGATTTGTCTTTATAATGTATTTTCACTTTCTGGAAATTTATGAATGTGTTTACGCAAATAAGATTAGGCCTGACAGGAGTACTCTCCCATATACCTGATGGGGGCCTTCCGGTACCTGAAGGAGTCTACAAGAAAACTGGAGGGGGACTTTTTAAAAAGGCCTTTAGTGACAGGACAAGGGGCAATGGCTTTAAATTGAAAGCAGAGACATTTAGATTAGATATAAAGAAGTAATTCTTCATAGTAAGGTACTAAACAGCTTGCCCAGAGAAGTTGTGGAAGTCCCATCCCTGGCCGTCTTCAAGGCCAGACTGGATGAGGCTTTGAGCAATGTGGTTTAGTGGAAGATGTCCCTCCCATGGCAGGGGGTTTGAAACTTGATGTTCATTAATGTCCCTTCCAACCCAAACCATTCTATGATATCCTTGAAATGTAAGAGCAGCCTATGAAATAGTTTTGGCTCGGGACAACAAATATCCTTCCAAACAGTTCCTAAACACAAGTCAGGAGTAATGCCCGACAAGCATTTAGATCCAGTTGATGTACTTCAGGAAATAAGAGTGTTTTATACTATGGACACAGGCTATTCTGTGTCAGCTGACCTCATACATTGAGATTCATTCCAGGCACATCTAGTTTACAGGTATGGTTGGGTACCCACTCAAAATCATATGTTCTCCATCATAAATCTCTATTTAAAACTTTAAGGTTGAACTCTTAAGGAATGCTGGAATGTTTTCTTTTCAATAGTGACTCTGGAAGTACTACTGCAATACAATAGAAAAATTCCCATGTTTGATTTGCATATATAATATGATCTCATGAATGACGTGTATAGGGTGTGTCAGCCAGCTTGTCTGAGTCATTTTGTCTCTAATTTTTCACTTTAAATGCTAACATTTATTTCTGCATTGCTTATCTCTGTACCTCCTGAGTAGCTTCTACCTCATTGCAAATTTGACTTCTGTGTTTTTGATGACTTTGACTTGCAATTCCTTGCAAGCAATTTCTTTATCTTTCTTTCTCACCCCTCCCTGCCACCCTCCCTCCCCCCTCCAACCCCAAAATTACAAAACAGCTTTTTAAAGCCTTGGACTAAGTCCTTTTGATAACTCAGCTGTTGCAAATGCTTTGTCTATAAACCATGACTTGTAATTTGCAATGTACTGTGTAGGCAGCAGTTTTACAGGTACTTGCCAATCTATTTTACTATATTCCTTGACCTTGCTATTTTTTGTCTCCCACTGGATGTATTCTCTTTCTCATTTTATTTTCCTTTTAACCCCCAATGTTCTATTCTCTATTTAAGAACTAAGGAGATTTTACAGATCAATCTTAGCAGATTAAAGTGTTTCATACTCCACTATTGTACGTATCATGAATTCTATTAGACTACATGAGCACTGAAAGCTCTTAATTTAATTGTAATTTTATCACTGCAATAAAAGGTCTTCTAGTGGTGAACTAGTAAAGTGCTACTGCAGAAGTGTCCTTACATAACTTTATACGATGACATGTATTATGTGCTTAGGGTGTTGTTAGGTTTTCCTTAATATACTGAGATGTTTTTACACGGCCTACAAATTTTACATGTTTCTATGTATGCATATAAATAAATATGCATACAGCCAAAGTTCAATGTTCCTTTAATAGAAAAGTCTCAGGTAAAATAGTCTGTATTTAAAAGGCCACCAATCCATGAGAGTAGGCTATTTTTAGTAGCCATATTTTATCACATCCTCTTCATATTTCAAAAGATTTTGAGTGCTCCTATGTAACAGAGGAAGAGACAAAAAAAAAGTTTTATGTTTAGTTTGGGGTTTTTTGGGGGGAGTGGGGAGCAACCCACAGAATCATGAATTTTGGCTTTGGATGAAGTAGTTAAAATCCAATATGGATCAGTGAAAACCTCTCCTAGATACGAGAGCTATAGTCTGATAGGGTATTTTAAACAGATAGATAGTAAACTTAGAAAAGCAGTGCTGTAAGAGATCCAAAACTACTTGTAATTTATGTTTCAATATTAAAATAACTGCTGTGGAAGAAACAAATTAGTTTTTAAAATTGTCAGTGAAGTGTTTTGACACTTTCTGAAAAGGGATCAGTTTGTTTCGAAATTATGTTTTTGTTATTTTATCATGACTGAAATACTTTATGTTGATATACAAATTTATCATCTTTTCTCCTTTTAAGAAGAAAGCCCTCTAATACTTTATTTTTCAGTTCAAGGGAAAATTTGGCCAAGAAAATCATAATGCCTTTATCAAGCTGTTTTAATGAAGCAGAAATGATTCCTGATATACTGACTGATGTAAAGTTATGCTTTGAAAAGATAAATAAACAGGTGTGGGACATCAATAACCTCTGATACTCTCTGCTTATGGCTTTATGCATATTAAGTATGACAATAGCTAGAATAAAGAAAAAAGGCAACCTTTGTGATAAGTCATAAAAATCTGTGATGCTATGAGTAACTTCCTCACACAGTGACATTGTAACTTTACATGTTTGCAGAAAAAAGAAGGTAAAAAAATTTCAGTTAGGAAATGCAATCTTATTGAAAATGATGGAAAACATCCTCTTTATGCCTCATAACTAGTTTGGTGTGATTCTGAGAGTTCACAAAATCCTTGAAGAGCCTGAATGTTGAGGAGTAATTTATATCTTTCCCATTATAGCATTCGGTTTGGCCTCACAATTTACTTTAATTTTACTTTAATTTTATCCTCAGAATGTACCTAATTTCAAATTCTCATCATTGTAATAAAACTTTAAAGTAACTGAAAAGTAAGAAAAAAGCCCCCCAAAACACAGAATTAGACAGAAAAAAGCACAAGTGGATTTCACAAGCTGCTGTTGCATTCAACAGGTAAGAATCAATTTCATCAGTGAATTATATGAAACCCATTTTCTCATACATCTATATTATT
This sequence comes from Eurypyga helias, assembly GCF_000690775.1. NCBI lineage: Eukaryota > Metazoa > Chordata > Aves > Eurypygiformes > Eurypygidae > Eurypyga > Eurypyga helias. The sequence goes on along the minus strand of NW_010231381.1, from coordinate 34,618 downwards.
CCATTCAATGTACATCAAGGAAAAGACTAGCAGTTATTCAGACCTATCAAAAATCCTCAGCTGCTTTCAGATACAGGCTTCAAGGATGCCTAGAAAACGTTAAGTGTCTAGTTCTAAATATCCTCTTATCTTCAGCTCTTTAGACAGAATTTTTGGCTTAATTTCTCTCATAGTGAGTTTCCTTCAAAATTGTCTGCAACTTTCCATATCTGAAAGTCATGAAGAAAAGCTGATAATGACTAAATTTTCATCTTAGTCCTCTCCTTTTTTATCTTGATCCTCCAATTATTTATCTGAGAAATTTTTAATAAAATCAGGTTCTGGGTCAGCTCTGTAATGACCCGGCTAGTTCCTCAACACCAATGAAGCAATTTTTTTTTTTCCTTGGAAAAAATACTGTGATTTAAGATATCCCTTTTTTGGAAATGGGTATTGCCATATAGAAACCTACAGGTTTCCAGCCTTGAACTATGGCAAAATTGTGTGTCAGCTCATTCTCTCTCTCTCTTTCTTAGCCTTGATGAAAACTCCTCTGTGCACAAAGTCTAATCCTGTCCCCAGCACCTGCACAGTGTGACTTGGTGGGCACTAAGAAATGTGAAATGTGATGGAGTGGGAAGATTCCCTGAGAGTAAATTCAATGCCAAGCATTGTTGGTTCTCTTTCTCTCTCTTTCTTTCTCAGTGTGTATGATGGGGGTAGAGTTCAGGGAACAATTCTACTCTCTGTTTAACATAATAATATGTTTTCATAGCATTGTGAATGCTTTAATTGGAAGAAAATGTTCCTAAGGCAATGCTGTAAGTGGTTTCTTTACCTTATAAAAGGTTTTATGCTTTTTACATAAAAATCAACATGTTTCATACAAACAACTGAAATCATTAATTAGTCTCAAACTTAATTGAACAATGATCACCATTTAACAGTGATTAAATTGCAATAGCTAGATAAATTAAGACAACAACACTTAGTTTAATTAAATTAGGTATGGTATTACTTCTTATTACCACTGTGAATGACTAACATAATGGAGCTATAAATTTCTTTCCTTTATCATTTATTAATTTCCTTGTGCATGTAAATGTACTTTATGATTAAAATAAAATTGTTAACAGGCTTATATCAGTTCATTTTTTAAAAAGTATTTTAATTTGAATTTAAAATTATTTCATACCTGAAAAAATGAATACAAGAAAGCTACTTAACTTTTTCAATCTTAAATCTGAGTCGTACATTTTTGTCAAGACATGCTTAAATAAGAATTTTATGTACATTTTAGAAACTATAAGTCTCTCCATTTTGATCCAAAATTTTGTTTCTTTCAATCCAAATTACACTGATTCCATGAAAAAGACCTTTAGTTTAAAATAAATTTCCCAGATAAGAGTTCCACTTTTGAAAATTTACCTTTAAGTGTGTCTTAAAAGTCTGCTTTTCTTTCTGATAACAGGAATACAGCACTTCGCTTCAAATTTACTTGTCACTGAGATGTTTCTTCTCAGAGGTTACAGCAGAACAAATAGCACATACTTGTTTGCACATGTTCATGAAATCAAAATACTACTTATAAAGGAGACAAATGGGGAAATAGTTCAGATATAAAAGAGAAATAAAATGAGCACAAAGAATTATGTTCCTATTTGTCATCTTTTTATACAAGGATAAGATATTTAGGAAAGATGAAACCCAAACTTGAATTATTTTCTTTTGATCAGTAATAGAGTGCCTTTAAGAAAATGTTTAAGGATTTTACTGCTAAAAGTTAATTTGGAAATCAAGTTATCAGATTTTAAAAAGGTATAAATATACAAAACAGCAACAGTTATACAGACAAACAAGAAAGAGGCTTATCCTCACTCAGAAGGTGAGAAGAGAGCTCAGCTTGTGCTTTGCTTAGTCCTTCAGTTGTCTTTTCCAAGCTGTGGTAATTTTCAGAGCTACAACTCTGGACTAGATGGACCATTAGATTGAAATGGGGTGGTATTGTCATTTTCATAACGTGTGGGTGTTTTATTTCATTTTCTCCTAAAGGTTATTTCTATTGCTTCTAATTGTATTCAAATCCCTTTCAGAAAACACCATTTCTCTGGGCAGCTTCCCAGACACTAGATTACCAATATATAATGCTAGAAGAACATGACTGAAAGGTATGTTTAGCCAGAAGACACATTTAGGTTAGCACTTAAATCTAGGATTTAGATTTAGTATCTTCAAAAGATACACTTTTGAAGTAGATCTTTCAACTTTACCCATTTACTGTGCTTTGGTTCACAGAGGGGGCATGTGAATAGAATTATTTTGGATGAAACTAAACTCGGAGATAAGTTCAAGAAGATTGTCACTATGGACATTCTTTCAGAGGATCAGGCTAGGGCCAGTCCAGGTTAGAGCCACACCAAAACACCAGTAGACCAGATCCTGTGTCTCCAACACATGCTATTTTGCTTTACAATTTGGCAATGATGACACCATAAAATTTGGTAACGCAGGCATGGTCATAAAAATTCCTCCTTTTGCACATCTCTCAAAGACTGAGAATAAAATCAAGGCAGTGCCTGTGTGCATACTGGGTTATTTCTCATATGGGCAGTTCAGAGCATTTCACCTAAAGTCCAAACATTTAGTTATATTTTCTCAATATGGCGAAGGTTGATGCTTGGAAGACATTCCACATGTAAGTAAGCATGATTGAGTCTTTTCTGGCAACAATAGGAATAGTAAAAATAATTTTTTGAGTTTGTTCGGTTTTTCAATAAACTGAGTGTAGAAGCAAAGTACCAGAATAAGTTAGTGAAATGTTGACAAAATGGTCTGTTATTTTTACAAGGAAAATTTTTCTGCTAAAGAGACTGTAATACTGCCAAGTCCGAGACGAGTCACTGTCAAGAACTGAAGAATAATCTATAAATATATGTTTTTAAAATTTAATAAATAAATCACGTTACTTACAAAGTGAACTTCATTAAAAAAATAAGAACATTCAACCAACAAAAACATTCACCCTCCACCCAAAAACCCACTTCTGTGTGAGTTTTCAGCTTATATAGGCTCTCCACAATAAACCTAGTTTCATTTCTTACACAGTTTATTAATTTTATATTCCAAAGTCAGCACCAAGCATTTATTTGCTGCTGAAAATAAATTAAAAAACCAAAACCAAACCAAGAAAAAGCAAAACTCAAAAAAAACACAAAACAAAACAACAAATTAAACCTTCTGATACTGTGTAGAACTTTATTTGGAAAAGGCCACAAAGCAGTAGGTGCTAGGTCCAAGCTTGGTGTCTCTCTCTTAGCATGAATTGCTTTTCACATTTTTTGTAGTAACTGTAACTATTTATGTAAACTGGTTTTAGCTTCTATTTATTGAGTCATTATATATAACATTAGTTATAATATTATTCCCACTTTTCTTACTACATAGAACTTCCATTCTTGCAATTTATCTTCTATAATCTGCTTGACTAAATTTGATTTTTGATACTGTAGTTGAAAATGGATAAACAAAAGTGATTAGCAGTTTGGGTGAAATCTGAATCTGATACAGTGTGGTTGCATTAGATAGCCATAGATGGTCAACTTCCCACAAGTTTTGTGAAAACAGATGGCCAGGAAGAAGCGGCATTTCAGTTTCTATATAGAGATGAAAGGGGTGGTGCTTCATTCCTTCTTATCCTGCAAAGATCTGTCTGGGAATTGAAACCTGTAAGGGCTCTACCCAAGAAATGTGTCTTTTACAGATCTGTTGTTGTTAGATACAAAAGCTAATCAATCATGAGAACAAAAGTATTAGGATACTGTGCTTCATTAATTTTGATGCCCATAGGTTTATCTATCTGCTATTCTATGAGAACCTTGTTCCAACTAATCCACTAAATAATAACACAGACTTTGGTCTTTTATACATCTAAGCTTAGAGGGTTTACCACTTTTATGTGATGGTGCTTTTGTTAGAACTTATAGACAAAATTTTATCAGTCTAGGTTTTATTCTTTTCTCAGAATTTGGTTAATTTGATGGCCAAACTCTAAGAAAATTAATATGACACATGATAAAAGGGATTCCAGGGGAAAAAAAAAAAAAAAAAAGTATCATGTTCCTAGAAAGAAGCTCCCTTTATCACAGAAATATTTAATATTTTCTATCTTCAACTGTAAAGTCACTTGGCATTATTAATATGCAACTATAATTTCAATAGCTACAAAACCTAGAATTAATTACTACTTAAAGATTTGATCTTACTTACTTGTATTACTTTAAATACATAGTGGAAGCTTTTCCTTTAGGTGTAGTCCATCTGTTGAGATGCTGGGTTTTTTTTTTATTATTACTTCAGTGTTTGTTTATAATACAACAAGGGAAAATGTTTCAGTAAAGCTGAAAAAAAAGAATTATGTTAATCTAGGGATGTATTTTTACACCTAATGACATAAATGTTCTTCAAGCATTTTTTAAGTTGTGAAAGAGATTAGTATTAATATCCTCCTCAGTACAACTGAACCCTGATAAAAGAAGGGCGAGTGTGTGTGCCTTAAATCAATGGCTAGACAAAGAAAAGCTTCAGAAATGTAGCTTAATTGATGTCTTAAAGTTCTGAAATATCTGGAAGTTTCATTACCTACTGTTGTTCATTAAAAAAACTAGTGAATTTATCTAGCTGAGGAGAAAACACCTATTCCTTGCTTCCTAGTCACAGACATAAAAAGAAGTGTTGAAGATAGACAATTAGAGATTTTGAATAATTATCTACTGTTTGAAGGTCAAAGGATTCCTCTGATACCTAGGACAGAGTGTGTCACAACATGTCAAGCAGGTTCTCAAATTAGAAACTAAGAAAAGCATCACTGCTCCCATTGAAGTGAGATATGTTGGAGTGAGAAGCCACAGCCTCTCTGGGCAGCAACCTTCTAAATTAACCACACACTACTGTGCCTAATGGCCCTACTGCTTCAAATAATGCCAGCCACTTTACCCCGTGGGACTGTAAGAAAAACAGAAAAGAGAAAGAGAAATGTTATTTCTTTCATTTGCTGAGCAAGTGTAAAATAGGTTAAAAGAGCTTATAATAAATGTGAATGCTTCATATTCACACAATCGGCATTTTAAGCTATAGCATTGAACAGAACAGGTGTCCAGACCCCTTCATTTCACCTTCATCACTCAGCCCAATAAAGTACTCCTATTCTTTGAAAGAAGGCACTTTTTACTCCAAACAATACAAACCAAAGTAAGTTAGTCTGTAGTTCCTTGTATGATCAGGAGATGTTTGGAGGGACTATTTCAATGAGATGCTACAAGACAATGGAATGGGATGATGGATACAAGTTTTTCTAAAGGCAAAAGAGTACAGAGTATTAATGTCAGTTACTGCCTATTTTCTTTTTATATAAGAAAACATTACCATTAACCTTGTGGAAGTACAATTATATGAAGCAGCAAAGTTGCTTCAATAGGCCATTTGTTGGTATTGTGTAGAGGCACTGTTTCCGTCAAAAAATATAATAATGCCATACTGAGTTATATTGTTACTTTGATGATAATGAACCCATCACCTTTGAGTAATATATAGTGATTAAGGAAAGCTGTAATGAAATAATAACATAAATATGTATGTTGAGTGCATATATATAAAACCAGCATATATTTTATACAACATATGTCCATTGGGTAGTACATGTTTCCTAGTAAAATCCTTTTTCACAGCAACTTTGTATGGTGTCTTGTGTATCTATTAAGGATCAGGATAACTGGGTATCTTTCTAAAGCAATGAAATTTTTATGAGATCTTGAGAGCTCTGTGTCCCTCTAAAATATATATATTAAAAAAACCCACAAAAAAAATCCACCCTCCAAACAAACAAACAAACAAACAACACTATTGTGTGTATGAAATGTTAACTGAAGAAAAAGCAGCTAAGGAATTAGGACTTTAACTGCTCTTAAACTGGTTAATATAATCATTTTAAAAAGTACTACTGCTACAATCAAAACAAAATCCCTGGAGTCTATGGAAATTTAAATTCGGCTCCAGACTCTTAATCCTGATTTGACTAGGAAAACTTTATGTAAGGTAGCTTGAAAATGATATGTTGTTTTCTATGTCACATGGTACAGGACAAGCAGCTCAAAGGAATAATACCAAAAATCTGAAACAATCATATTTATTGAGCTATCAATTGCTTTCTCAGAAGATTACACTTACTGTGTAAAGCCAACAGCCACTCAGAGACTGCAACATGTGGGGCTAAAAGACACTCAGGACCACCTCTGTATGCAAAGGGGGTTACCAGAACAGTTGAAGATAAAAGACTTGGTATCACACACCTAAGACCATAATGAAACTGTTTGAATCTTCTTTGCTGTACTTCTTTGCAATGATGTCTATTTTAGCAGCCTGAATAATTTCGGCTACTGTTCACCATCTCTGATAATCCACACCGTTCTCTAGCTGTGCCTCCACTCCAGGATACTTGAATGCCATCTGTGTGCTGGCTTTAGGATAGGTGGCATGTTGCAGTAATGTGCTGTGTCTAGACAGTCTCTTGGACACCAGTAAAGAAAAGTGTAGATATCACATTTTCTATCTTAAAGCTATGCTTTGGTACTGATTACAGACCACTCCTAATATGGGAGGAAATAACTTTCAGAGGAAGTGTCCCTGAGGTGAAGGAAAGACTTATTTTGACAAAAGTGTTTTCAACACAGAGTTTCTTTTGCTGCTTCAGGTGTCCACACAGTTACGTCCCTTAGTCCACCCTCCTCTCCATTACCTAGTTCAGTCAGTCTCCTCTAGTCTTACAGCTGTCCCCATCTTCATCACATTCATATTTCCAAAGCTGGAAATCATAGCTACCTCACAACTGCCATTTCCTGGTGGTTCTCTGCCCTTGCCACTCTGTGCCATTATCACGTAGAAAATTTACATTGTTCAAAAATGTAACCCTGATAAATTTCCTGGTCGTTTCTGAAATTATAAACAGTTGCTGTAGCTGACACTTGCTTTAGTAAATAGCTTTTTGCCTTTTCTTGCATGTGCAGTTCATGCAGCCAATACAAACTATTTCAAGCACAACAAGGATGTTTACTTCTTATCTTAGCAACAAAACATATCATAAATGGACTTGCTTAGAGTGTACTTCAAAATCTTTTTTTGGCCTTATTTGTTAACAGAAAACAAGAGACTTTTACTTGTTTCTGAAGACTGATGAAGTAATTCTCAACATCCAGCAATAATATTTTATGTACCTGTAAATTCAACAGTAATTTCTATTGAATTTTCATGATAATAATGTTTATACAGAAAAATCAAAGGCAGAATCTAATGTGAATACAGAAGTTATGCTGAACAGACAGACTCAATAAAAAAAAATTTGGGTTTATTTGGCTACTTTAAAAAATGTAAGCGCATATCAAACATTACCAATGTATGTATTTTCATGATAAAAAAAAAGTGTCTAATTCCTAGGTAGAAAAGATGCACAGAGGGCCAGGGCTATTTTTATAGATACTGAAAGCCAGCATTACTATTATATGGAGGTAGAATCTTCGAGTTGCTCAAGGTAATAAACATTCAGATCATCTTTTTTCATAAATTAGTTCTTAAACTCAGCAAATTTTAAGATGGAAAGATGGGACTATTACACGGAAAATGTCAATTACTATCCAGGGAATGTGATAAATGACTGAAATGGGAAATAGATCAAATTGTCATTAAGAAAATGTAGCCAGACTGGTAAGCAAAATAAGAAAATGGTAGGCAACCACTGCTCTCAGGAAGACACTCACCATACTCTTCTTACGTGGTGACAACTGAAAAGCTCCCTAGGATATAATGACAACATGAACTCAATCTCCTCTAACACTGATGGGGCTGGAGATGCTTAACTCACCAGTATAAATGTAAATTTAAGGGTCTAAGGGTTAAACAAAATCTCAGCCATCATGACCAGTAGGTCTCTGAGACATTTTAACCATCTACATCCCAAATCAAACCTATAATGCTGTACATATGGGCTTAGTGCTTCAGTTTTTCACTTCAGTATTTCTCCTGTCTGTTATCCTTTACTTTGTAAACAGGTTTGGGTCGGGGGGGGGGGTTGGTGTTTGGGGTTTTTTTTGTTGGTGGTGGTTTTTGGTGGTGGTGGTGGGTTTTTTTTTGTTCGGTTTGGTGGGTTTTGGGGGTTTTTTTTAGGAACTAGAACTGGGGTGTTTCTGTGGCAATAACACCCATGGCAACCTCCACAGCCACAACTTCAGTCTATCTTAACTGGCTTTTTTACATATTCCCATTAACTATCATCTTTAATTATAGTTAATATCATCCTAAAACATTAAATAGGTGTTTATTTTCTTATAAAACTCTCCTTTAAATAGCAAAAAAGGGGAACTGGAATGCTGTGAAATACATAACACTCCATACTTCATATGCTTTATCTTCATTATTGTCATTAATACACAGTTTAGAAAATAATGTATTTTGACACAAATACTATGACAGCTGTTTGCTTTGGTCACTGCTTAAAAATCCAAAGCACATTTAACTGTTATTAGTACAAAGCAGCTGGACTGGTTAACATCTTTGCCTATGTAAGTTTGTTTATTCCCTCAAAAAATAGATCTGTATTGTACCTATTATATGATATATAATGTATTATTTAAATTAACATTGATGTTTTCTCTGAACCTCAGAGAAAATTATCAAGTATTTATGAGTGAAAATCAGCTCATCCACAATAAGTATTTTGAGTAATGTCGCTAAAAGGAATCAAAACATTGATAACCAACTTTATATCTGATATGTTGATATCTCTCTATATATTTCATGTGTAAATTGTTCTAAACTCTTCATTATAAATGGAGTGACTCAGAATTAGAAACTTTATTTCAAAATAAAAATGCATGTTTATTGTGTATTAATGTGTATTAATGGGTTAACATCCATATGGATGTTACTAGATTCAAACAGAAGCCAGTTTTCCAAACATTGGGAATTACCTAAAGGAGTTTTTTAATTCTTTTCCCACTACGTTTTATGTATGTGGGTGTTACATGTTACATTGTCCCTGCCCATGGCAGGGGTTTGGCACTAGATGATCTTTAAGGTCCCTTCCAACCCAAACCATTTTATGATTCTATGATTCTATGTTTCAAATGTCAAGTCATTTAAATGGTGCTGTTTCACGGCACCAACAAATAGACATACTGGTGCTGACCTAAGTTAAAGCTGCTGTGCTGTCTCTCTGAATCAACCTTCTCAGTGGCATATAATGTTGTGTTAGTGAAGACCATTTTCCCATGTACATTATATCGCACTCTGCCAGTGATCCCCCCACTAAAAAGAGACTACCAGCAGACCTGTAAGGGCTGTGGAAAAGAGAAGGACATTACCTTCTCTTTTTTAAGTCACTGCAAAGCAAAATCCACTTTTGTGAATTTCTAAGTAAAAATTACTCAAAAATAAGCAAAGGAGGGTCTTGATCACATTTTAGGTTTGTGTCCTGCCCACCACTCAGTAAGTGTATGAAAGAGTTTATCTTTCTCGTTCTTCTTTCTTGGCATCTTCACTGTGAAAGCTTTAATCACATATAATTAAGGAAAATAAGCTGTATTGTTATTTCTTAAACAGGTCTTAAAATCATGTATGCATTAGGTTTTCATTAAAAATATTTCTGGGTGGTTTTTGGTTTTTTTTTATTGTGATGTGCAGTATTTTAGGGCTGTTAGGAGGTTTATTATTCTAGCATAACATCTCATAGTATAACAAATTAAATGCATTCTTCCAAGTTTGATTAGTTTTTTCTCATGAACCATATAAATCTTGCAATAACGCTGAATGAATTCTTAATGATTGGACACTTAAAATAATGAGAAAAAATAATTTTAACTTTTAAAACTTAATTATTCATTATGAATAAATTCTAATAATACTAGCAATGTATTCAACAGATATCCCTGTAGAGGACATACACAATAAAGCTGTGATAGGTTTCAGTAATCTCATCATGATGTAATTTAATGACATTTCTTTAACTTGGTTCTGATGAAAAATATTATTTAAAAAAAAGAATCCAAGATATATCAGTAAAGCTGCTTTTCAAATGATGCTTTGAATGTATTTCTCAACTCCACAAGGACTTCAGAGTAGCCCACTGTTAATACACACTAGGAGTCCTTAAGAGACTTTTACCGGTTTACTGTAATTAGGCCTACCAATTATTGAAATCAGTGTCAGAAGAGGGACAGAAATTTCATATTAATTTATCTACCAGCCTCCCTATTTCCATGCAGAAGATAAACTCCAACTCACTTCAGAGGAGTGAGTTTAAGAACTTTATGGGTAAATAAACAGCCATGAACAAGAAGCTCACTGATATAAAAGTGTAGCACACTGCTTCTCTGGAAAGAGAGACAAGTTCTTATTCAAGAACTGCATACTCAAAAACCCTTTTAATGTTTAAATAACTGTTTGCAGTCCCAGATTACTCTAGCAGTTTCTTAAAAGTGTATGTAAGTAATGAAAGTGACTCTAGTGTTAAAAGATAATTACATTGTGATTTGATTTACAAGACCATTATCTTGGTGTGCTCAGAATGTCATTGTTGTTGCATGTGGGTAGTAATATTATTTATCTGAAAACCTGGAAAGGATTAAAGGTCAGTTTTAGGAATCGGTAATTAAAAACATTCCAGATGACCACGCCTTAGATGCATCCTGTATGTATGGGTGAATGTTTCATATTGATTATGTGAATATTGGATAATCCAAGTTCAGCAGACTACATATGACCTACAAATGTGCCAAAGCAGCAATTACAGAAACACAAATCATCAAAAAGAGTGCACTGAGGTTGAAGAGGGTTTTGTGGAAAGGGTGGTAATCTTCTGTGCTCTTCCTGACAGTATATCCATCTAAAGAAAGAATGGTAGCATTTTCACAACAGAAGTCAAAACAATTGCTATAAAATGAATCACAAACCTTTTATTTTCTTTGCTGACTTGTTGTTTTAACAGAATAAGTCTTTGAAACAAGGCAAAATGTAGACAGCTTCCTTTTTAGGGGAAAACATTAAGTACATGAATTCACTTATTACAAGATTACAGTAATTCAGAGGGTTCAAATTAATAATCAGTTGATTAACACATATAGAAACCAGTCCAAGAAGACTGTGCTAAACAGCATTATTTACAGCAGCAGCAGGCTGGTTTTCTCTGTGAATCTGAAAGATTTTAGCAATTCCTGTATTAAAACATATTTTTCGCTTACATTGAATGGAGACAAACCAACAAATAAATTGCAAGCTCTAAAAAAACTTCAGCAGTTTGTACTCAAAGAATTAATTATTATATATATGTGGTTTTGTATATGTAGCTGTAACTACTTACGCATTGTCTGTGTAGTATATTTATATTTTATATATATGGAATTTAAGCAGTGCTGTAAAATATTTTAGTGTGAAATTCTCCAACTTCAAGTAATGGTTTAGAATATTTTCAATTTTCTCACATGACAGGTTTATGCCATATAATCCATAGTAGTAGAAGTAAAATGTGTGGTATTGAAAGTATCCAAGAAAATATTTTTACCTTATGGTATCTTAGAGATGATGCTACACTTGAAATTTTATTTATACTATTCTGTAAAATGAAAAAAAAATTCTTAATCTCATATCAAAATGCAGATTTTTTTTTTTTCCTATAAGTAAGGAATTCTATATCAAAACTCTATTAGGTATAAAAAAAAAATCCTTGGGAGTGGGCATTTTTAATTTCTTAAATAAAGAAATAAATGTTTACAATTTTCTTTATAGACTCTACTGTCAGAAAAATCTGTTAGACGCTGCCTGCATTTCTCTCAGGATGCTGATGCTGAGGGTGCTGACAGCATTTTTGTTTCCTGTAAAATGATTTGTGGCCAGCCCTGTGCACTTAACATGTACATGGACAGCATGAACTTTTGAAAGTTCAGCCCAAGTAACAATTCATAATATACAGAAATAAACCAGAAAACAGTGCCTCTGGAGGAACACAATGTACTACCTGATATTATATTGGTATAGAATCATAGAATTGTTCTTGTTGGAAAAGACCTTTAAGATCAAGGCTAGCCATTAATCTAGCACTGCATAGTACACCACTAAACCATGTCCATAAGCACCACATCTACACATCTTCTGAATACCTCCAGGCATCGTGACTCAACCACTTCCCTGGAAATCCTGTTCCAATGCCTGACAACCCTTTCAGTGAAGACATTATTCCTAATATCCAATCTTAACCTCCATTGGTGCAATTTGAGGCTTTTTCCTCTTGTCCTATCACTTGTCACTTGGGAGAAGAGACTGACACCCACCTCTGCAAGCTCCTTTCAGGTAGTTGTAAAGAGTGATAAGGTCTCCCCTGAGTCTCCTCTTCTCCAGGCTAAACAACTCCAGTTTCCTCAGCTGTTCCTCACAGGACTTGTTCTCTAGACTCTTCCCCATCTCTGTTGTCCTTCTCTGGACACGCTCCAGCCCCTCAATGTCTTTCTTGTAGTGAGGACCCCAGAAATGAACACAGGATTGGAGGTGTGACTTCACCAGTGCAGAGTACAGGGGAACAATACCTGCCCTAGTCCTGTTGGCCACACTGTTCCTGATGCAGGTCAGGATGCCATTGGCCTTCTTGGCCACCTAAGCACACTGCTGGCTCATATTCAGCCGGCTGTTGACCAACACTCCCAGGTCCTTTTCTGCCATGCAATTTTCCAGCCTCTTATTCCCAAGCCTGTGATACTGCAGGGGTTGTTGTGACCCAACAATTTTTTTTAATTTGACAAACTGTTAATTACATTTTAATGAGGCTTACGTAGTCAATTGCAGCTTAAAGGAATTTTAAAGAGCTGCTGGAGCATGTCCAGAGAAGGGTAACAAATCTGGTGAAGGGTCTGGAGCACAAGTCCTGTGAGGAGCAGCTGAAGGAACTGGGGTTGTTTAGCCTGGAGAAGAGGAGGCTCAGGGGAGACCTTATTGCTCTCTACAACTACCTGAAAGGAGGTTGTGGAGATGTGGGTCTCAGGAGCTTGGCCCAGGTGACAATCAATAGGACAAAAGAAAACAGCTTCAGGTTACGCCAGGGGAGGTTTAGATTGGATACAAGGAAAAATTTCTTTACCATAATAAAAGACAAACACCAGTAGCCCACCTTAACAAAGCTTTCTACTTTCAAATTATGGTCCCATATAATGAGAAAGTAAGTGTTTATGTCTGATGTGATGCCACCAGAGATTGTCTGATCTGAAGGCATATGGTATGTGAGCCAAGTTCACTGCTAACTTACATTCACTGTGACTCAGTTATGTTCAGCTGTATCACATAAAATCTGATCCTCTGTATTTTTGTGCAGATGTATAATTGTATGTATTTTCAGATCATCCTTCTGCATCTTATACTAGTATCAGCTGAAGTTAAGCTTTTGAGAAGAATTATTGATACATCACAGGGATGCTAACTAAGTTTTTAGTGTACTGTACTGAAATCCACAAACAATATATTTGTTAAATCCAGTAGATCAAACATACAAAGCAAAGTAACCTGTGTGGAATTTGAAATTCTAGATCTGCTCCCTTATAAACACTGTAAAATGGTTTTAAAATACTCCACTGAGTTACTCTATCTCATGCTACAGAGACCACCATAAAAACTTATTGAATTGTCAGAGCAGTAACAGTATTTGTGGCCTTCTTACTAAAGAAAGCACTAAAAGCTCTAGCCTCTGTGTAACAAAGACTATTTTGAGTTAATTAATTCTCATAGAGTTTGAAATACATACTTCAGCTCAGCTGACCACATCAGATATTCTGAAACTTGTTATCCTTTCCAAACTATTGCTGATTACTGTCAATATTATTTGCAAATAATTTGTAGCAATAAATATATTTTTTCATCACATAGTGCATATCCAATATATATGCACAGATACATGTATATCCACATATATATATTCAGTGTATGTTCAGTGTGTGTATGTGTGTATTAATAAACACAGGTTCATTTTTACATACCTTAACTCATTAAGATTCCCTGCACAACCGAGTCCTTAGTTTATTACTGTTATTTCCCCTGACAATTTGGCATGAAGTGGAATTTATTTTCACACTGTTTGTATGACTAACGATGCAATTCTCTTTCTTATTAGTCTTGTAGACAACAAGTATATATATTAATTTTGGCTGTTGTAGTTCTTTCATAAAGGCAAAAAGCTACATTTTAACTTAAGAGTTCTGCTGTAACTGTCCTATTTCTATTATATGGACATGCAGAATTTGAAGAGGACAGTTATTCAGGTTTGGTTTATCATGGGGTATTCAAAGTTTGCCAGTTGCAATGAATCTGATGAAAAAACACATACATACAAGTTGCACATATATAAGGACAATTCACAACGTCTGCTTCAAGCACACAGTATGGATGCTTATGTTTGGAAGACAGGATCCTCAGCAGTAAAAATCACTTCATAAAAAACCTCACAGCTGCCAAACACACATGGACTTGACTCTTCCTTTTGGTACGCTGAGGTTTTGGAGCACCTCTGAGGTCTGCATTCCTCATAGGGTGCTCAAAACAGATATTGTTCATGGCTACATGTTTCATGCTTCTTATGTTCTTTTTATCACACCAAAAGCTTGTACAGCTGCAAGCTGTTCAAAAAAACTGAGAAAGTTTTAATGATGTAAAACTGAACCTTTCCTGACATATCTGAATATAGCGTACCATTAAAAAAGAATCTTTTCACTTTTGGGAGGGAATATGGCAACTACCTCATGTATGTCACTGAATCTCTTTTCTTTTATACTGACATGTCAGTATAGAGTCAGATCTTTCATTTGAACCACCACTGCTTGCAACTGAATCAGATGTGCAAAACAAAACAGACTGTAAAACAGACTTTAGACCAAAGGGGGGTCTATATGGTTTCCTGACTTTCTCTGTACACCCATATTTCATGGGTAGAAAATGAAAGTACGTGCTGTGG
Source organism: Eurypyga helias (assembly GCF_000690775.1). Classification (NCBI taxonomy): domain Eukaryota; kingdom Metazoa; phylum Chordata; class Aves; order Eurypygiformes; family Eurypygidae; genus Eurypyga; species Eurypyga helias. The sequence goes on along the minus strand of NW_010231381.1, from coordinate 19,611 downwards.
ATGAACCAGTTGGGAGTTGCATCATTCCTTGAGAAAATTAAGTCAGTGAGGGATGACTTATGTCTTTTAAGACATACGGTATTTGGGAACTTGTTTGTTCATTCCATACTGAGATATTTAATGTAAAAGAAAAAACATAAAAAAGAACCTATGTGATTGCTACTGTTTCTGACACTGAGTTTCTCATCTAGCTTCAACCACAGCATAATTCCATTAAAGCTGTTTTTCTTACTTCTTCTGTTTCTCTTTTTTTTTTTTTTTTTTTAATCTACACTTTTACTTGCCTAATTCCTCTGTCCTCACCAGTTCAACAACAGGGCATTGCTCATCACAGAAGCCAAGGCCTCAGCCAGGTACCACTTCCACTGGCCTCCCAATGCAACAGTGTCACCTGACCTCCATGGGAAAAAAATACCTCCCACCTCTATTCATGTAAGTAATCAAATTGCATTTAAATATAGAAAGCTTCAGTGGAGATCTTTGCAGGGGAAGTACAAATACAGTTTTCAAGAGTGGTCTGGAAAATGTATTATGAACAGGGGGCTAAAATATTTTTGAACTAAACTCACATTTGGTCTTGTATGCCTCTCTGAAAAAGACATGATAAACAATTCAGTGTGCACTGTCTCAGTGCAACTGCTGTGAAGGCATATGGGGAGCTGACAGACCTTGCTTGACTAAGGTGGACAGAAACATCTGAGAGATATTCTGTGAACAGTTATTAAGTTCAGAAAGCTTTGCAAAAACTGCTTTATGTTTTGCTGTTATATTAATTTATAATTTAATATTCCATTTTTTTCAAATCCCAACTGGCAGATTTAAGTCTGTTTATTTTACAAATTATATATAAATATGTATATGTGACTTCATTTTGTGTATGATGTAGAGTCCAATTAAGTTTTCTTGTTTTCTTTACGTTCTGTATGGAAATGTTTGATCAGAATATAATTGAATAATCTTTAAGAAGTGCAAAAAATGTCTCACATCTTTAAAAATTACTGTCACCGGCTAGTAATCAAAGCCTAGCTTATTTAATCATAGGCTTCTATTTTATGCAAAGCTTTTTATTATTTGCGTGTAATAGTTAAACACTTGTATTCATGTATGCCATACGTTTTCCATCTCCTGTTCCTCATCCTTCCAAAGCCTAATATTTCTAAATTAACTACAAGGAAAAAATAGTAGGAAATTATAAATTATGAGGTAGATTCTAACCTGGTTTTCTTCTGTGAGAGCCCTATTAGACTGCATCAGATTATGTGTATTTGAGCTGCACTATTTCTCCTTGCAGATGGACTCAAATCACTTAAATATCATTTAACAAGTGCACCTTCTGTTTGGCTTGAATGGCTAGGTCATTTAGTCCACATTCTGTACAGCAGACTCGCCTGTCTTGCACAACTCTGTAACTGTACTAGCACAGGGCAAAGTCTTCAAAACATAGTAATGAACATATGATTATAAGGATGATTTAGATTTCACTTCCTCCCGTTTGTTAAAGTGTGTTTTAAAACAGAGACGAGTAGGAGCAGATTCAAAAAAAGGACTACTTTTACTGTATGGTATTCAAAACAAGGGACTGAATGAACTTGGCTTCTTCAGCAAACTACAAGAAAGGCTTACTATTTGTTAATAATCACATAAACATGAGTCAGTGGAAAGAACTAGTTAAACTAAAAGGCAGTAGTAGCACAAGAGTAGATGAAAACAAACTATCATTGAGTAAACAGAGGTTGAAGGTCATAAGGACAATACAGACCAATAAGATCATGAACCAGTATTCTGAACTGGAAACAAGAACATGTTTATCTGCTTTGAATACATCACTTCTTTGTTGCTTGAAAAATGTTACACGAGGTGGAAAACAACAGTTGACCTGAAAACCATGAGACTGTGTCTTGGTCAAGGCTCCAAGGAACAGGCAAGTCCTGCAAATCCTACAAAGATTTTTATTTGTCTTATTTACAAACACAAAGATTTAAGAGCTTCCATTATATAAGATGCTGAACAATTTTCACTGTTTCAGCCTCAAGTCCCACTGTATTTATGCTGTTCCATAGTTTTCTAGCAATTTTTCTTCTGTAATTTTTTTTAGCGTATGCAATATGCACCCAACATCAAAATAAAGTGAGTCTCACTTAATTCTGAAAGAATCCTAAAGGCAATTTTCTTCTTTAAATTATTAAACTTGATGCAAGTTTTTTGTTAAAAAAATATACCTTTTCAAAGCTACATCAGTTTGTAGAAATAGTGGTAAAATGAGTAGTTGTTATAGAAGCTAGTTAGACTGTATCTAGAATGCTGAACATCATTGAAAACCTATTCCCACAACACTCATGGCAGTTCTTCAAATTCACTTCATCGTACTAACAAGGTCAGACTGAATCATTTGAATTACTGTCTTTAGGAAAAAAACATTTCCTCATCATATGTGTGATTTTCAACATACCATAAACAGTTACCATTTCTTTAAAAATATCATGTAACATTAGCTGAAAAAAAGAAATGGAAGTGCTTTTGAAAAACATCTTTATTTATAGAGTTCATATTTTTTATGTGTAGGAATATATGTTGAAGAATCACTTCTGAAGCTGATCTGCGCTAAATGATGACCTAGTTTTTCTATTGAGAATAAAATTATTACATTGAATTATATAAATATTATTCCAAAAATTCTGATTTCAAAACCTGTTTTCGGAACAGTATCCAATTAATGATGAGATACACACAATGTAATGAAAGAACATCTGATCAATAAAAATGAAGTATACACAGGTTAACAGGAAATATGACAGAAAAGTTGTTTTAAAAGCATTTTAACTTGATGGAAATGCTTTATTGGTTTCCACATAAATATAATGCAGGGCCATTAGGCCATCTTATCAGAGACATAAAAGCAATGCATCTTAACTAATATAGACTGAGCTAGTTTAGTTTTCAACTTCATGGGTTTTCTGTATACCTGCAGTCAAATCTGATAAAAAAAAAAAAATTCTGTGCTGATGTTAACCAGAAAAATCTAAACTTCATTTTAAAATCTATTATTCAGTCCAAGAAACTGCTGAATGTGATGTGTCTAATATTGTTAGCTCTACCATATAGTGAAATACACAAATGCAAATGAACTGACTAGTCATGAATTGCAAAACAGCTAGTAATGTATTGCTAAGGGGATGTTTTCCTCATTATGCTTCCTATGAGAATGTCATTCCTTGGAATGCCATTCAGAGTATATGATATTTACATATCAATCTTACCTTGAAAAAGAGGTCTTTAAATTCTTAATCCTGGAGGTACTCATATGCACACTATTTGTAGACTTTTTCTTAAAGCTTTTTATGCTCCTAACCACCAGGGCTTTGAAGTAACTGACAGTGCTCTAAGACAAAAAATCTGATGGTAACTTTTTTTATTGGACTATCAAGGGACTAGGAGATTAAATGCACTCCCAAAGCCACACAGTAAGTCTTTTACTCTTCAGGGGATTTTGGCAGGATTCTGCTTCCATGAAAGCCATTGTGCCATCAAGTTAAATATTAGACACAACTACACAGTCTTTGGAAAAAAAAAAAAAGGAAGCAAGTAGGGGCACATGGCTGAAGGCATTTAGCTACAATTTACAGTACCTGGATACAATCAAGACAGTACAGACCTCAAATAATTCTGAGTTTTATCATGGAAAGGCCATGTGCAGATTTGGAGGGACCCTATGGTCAAGTGTTCATTGGTGACAGAGTTTCTGAGATGTGTTACTGCTGAGCTCAAGCAGCCCCTGACCCCTCTGGTACGGCGATGTCCTGCAAGACCCACGCCCTGGGTGCATGCCACACCCTCAGCCCAGCAGCCCAAATCCACTCTTCTCCCAATACAACTTTCTGTTCACTCCTGCTCCCATCAACTCAGTGTGCACAGGACAGGCCACCCCAGAAGACGGTGCATTGCATTTGTTCAGCCTTTATACATCTTCCACGGTCCCAAAAGGCCCTGGTCTTGGGGTGGGGGAGCAAGTCAATGGAAATACTCTCCAGATGTATGAATGCAAAGTCAGCACACAAATAATTTAGTAATCATAATAAATAACTTTAGAAGTCAGTCAAAACTGAACAAAAATATTACAAGATTCAGCTTAATATTCTGGGTTACACAGGTGCTCATTCTCCCTGTTTATAGTGTCTATAAGGACAGTGTAGCTTTAGATATCTACACATCATTTCTGCATCAAAGCACTCCCCTTGGGCAGTGCTTAAAAGGAAAAAAAAAGTTCTTGTTTATTCTCACTCTGTGTCTCTCAGGAGTTTTTTACTTGTCAAAAGGTTTTACTTTTCTCTTTATATCTTCTGCTGACTAGCACTCTCCACTCTTCTTCCTCGCTTTTGTCTTCTCCCCTCTTCTAACTCCCCAAAAGCTGTACTTTGCCACTGTCATCATTTCAAAGCCTTTCTGCAGCTTAAAAACATTGTCAGAGTTTTAGACTTTGGCACTGCTGTGGTAATGCTGCTGAACTCTGCTAGATGTTTAAAAGGAAATAAATATTTACAGCTTGGAAAAAATAAGTTTTCAAAGGTATCCCATTAAGAAAGACATGGAAGTCTTTGAGTAACAAAGAAAGAATGTTAAATAAGCAGTTAGGAAAGAAAAAAGCAACAAAAATTTTAAAATGTTTGTTTCAAAAATGAAAGTATCGTGTGAAACATCTCTTCAAGGTCTGATGTCGACCAAATATGGACTAAGTCCTCTAGTGGTTGCTAAGGTTAAATGACCTTAAAGAACTTCTGTGGATCAGGGCCCAGTACTGTTTTGACCTACACAGGCTGTGATTCTTTCTAAGTTTCTTATTTGGAACCTAACATACTGAAGACAGATAGAAGTAAACCCCATACATGCTAATATTCTACATTTATTTAGCTTTGGGAAAGTGGTTTTCTCTCAATAGCTATTTTAAAGTTGCTGTGAGTTTATATACATGCTTGAATAGGTGTGCTCTACCAAGTTAATGTACAACAGCTAAAGTGAACTAATTAGCGGGATATACACTCTTACCCAGTGGAAAATAAAATCCTGGAAAGATACTTTGTAATAGATACTTATCCTCTTATCCCCTACCAGTTATATAATTTATTTGAACAACCCTAACTTTTCAAGTCATACAACTATTTTTCTTTTACCATATCATCACCTTTAAGACTGATTTCCTGTAAGAAAAAACACAGACAAGGAAAACTCAGTCCTAGTAATTTCTTCTATATTATACTCTTCATTCCTACATTCACACCTCTACCTCACTGCTATCAGGAGTGAGGTCTACTTCTGCCATACAGAACTGAACAATGTCAGCTGGAACTTCCTATTCTAATAATACTCCTTCTTTGAAGGCACATTGCAACTATGGATGTAGATCCTTGTTTCTTGAGGGAAATGCCCATTTTTTCCCCTCACATTTTAAAAGAGATGAGGAGACATAAATAAGACTGATGTCAATGGCAGAATAAAGAAATAGAAAAAAGGTCAAGAAATGTTAAAGATAGTCTTCCAAAAAGGCATATATAAAAAGCACAATGGCTGTCAGTGGCCAGCACATGTACACACATTTGTGAATACCTTGCTGCTAGTCTGATGGAACTATGTGTTGTTCTGTTCATCACTGAGATGAGGCTGGGTGCTCTGACAGAGCGTATTTGAACCACAGAATAAATAATAGCATTTCAATACTTTAATGAATGTAGAATAAATGAATTAACACTGCAATCATACATTGTCAGAGTTCTCAAGTTCTACAAGAAACCCTTTCTGAAAATTCTTTTTGTTCTAAGTAAGAAAACTTATTGTCAAAGTGTGTGTTTCACTGTGAATCTTGTATTACTCTCTATTTCTTTTTTTTCTTACACTTACGAGTTTTTTCTGCATATTATCTTCGAAGGCTGTTTACCTGTGATAAGTATAAATTCAGAATAAAAAAAGTGTTTCTTGATAACTATTTGGTGTACTTTGCACATAGTGTTAAAAAGGGAGAAGAGATCTTTATTAAAAAGTCTTGGAACTTTTCCCAATGATACTTCATGCTGCAGTCCAACACATACACATTAGACCATTATATCATGGGTAAGAAATGAGAATATTTTAGGTCTGTTGAACACTGTGAATGTTTCACAGTTGATTAGCTTAAACTGCTGAAATGCAAGTGGTTTTGTATGCTGAGAAAATCCAGTTTAGTTTAGTGGTCCTCAAATTATTGCTTTCACTTGTGCAGAATGCTCATCTAGTGAATAAAATAAATCATACCAGCTAACACATGGACTGTTAATATGTGGTATAATTAAGTTTGTGCTTCTTTGTTTATTAAACAATGTTTTTGGGGTTTTTTTGTTTGTTTGTTTGTTTGTTTTTAAGGAAACCATGTCTGAAATAGCTTGGGTAGGCATCTTTTTAATTAGGAGACTCCCATAGTACACATACAAAGAAAATGTGTTACCAGTAGCAATAATGACCGTGTGGAAGTAAGGAATACATTTAAGGAATAAGCTGACTAAACCAATATAAATTTTTCACAGTCAGTTCACAGAACTATCAGTAAAGAAACGACATCTCCAAATCTCTTTGAAGTGAATCTAAATCTCTAAGAAAACAATCCACAGAGAAACCTGCTCTTTTAGGTTTCATTTTTTACAGAGACAGTCCTATGGTGTTGACCTAAGGGTCAGCAGTATGGCAGAAGAAAACTCCCTTTTTGATCTGGTACTTTTAGATGTTAGGATAGCTTTTCATAATCTGATGCACAGAAATAATTGAAATAGTTCTAAGTGGAGTAATCTTGGTCTCCACTGTAATGTCATCTTCATCTGGAAGAAGATTCTGTAGTCATAAATCTAAGAACAAAGGAGCCAGAAGAGAAAGCTAGTGAAACTGATTCTTGGAGGAAACCAACTAAGTTTCCAAATCGTATTATAGGGAATATGTAAATATTTTGAATTATTATTGGGGGATGATTAAAAAAAAAAACATTCCTTGGGAAGGAACCTTTGCTTACACTATTCATAATTACTTGCTTTACCCACCATCCAGATTCAGACTTTTTTTGATTTGCTTTCTCAGTACCCTGAATCTTGCATTTTCAGTCTCACAGAAAGCAAGCACTATTTGTGAACCTGTGAGTGTCTGAAGTTAAGCACTCAGCCTAGTGCCTTCAGGACAAGAAAGTAGAAATTGGTCAGAAGATTCAGTGCATAGAAGTGCTGTGATTGTCAGTGTTGTTTTTATGTGATTCTGGATTTAGGCAGCCTTGCAGCTGCTTGTTTTCTCTTACCAGCCAACTCCCAGTGATTTTTGCATTGCAAAAAATATGTTGGGAGGTAATTTTTTCACTTTTTTTTCCCTGAAATTTGCATTTTGAGGTTCATAAAAACTTGTTTCAGATTAAAAAAAAAACCAAATACTTAAAAATATTTGGATTCTCCTCATTGTGCCATTATGCCTGTTCATATACCTGAAGAATGTGTATCTCTGAACTTTAAACACTTAAGTATATTAACTGCTCTGTAATACACATGTTTGTAAAACATTGTTAGTATAAAGATGGTAGGACAAGAAGGTATAGTGTATGAGTAACACTAAAAGTAAAAGAAACAAAGGCTACTTCACCCATTTTCCAATCAGTGAGTGTGAAGAGAGCACTATCACAAAAGTTTCCTTTTGTGAGCTTTTATATTGACCATTTATTTTTGAAAATGAAGAGATATTCTGAAAGGGTAAAAACCATTGTGCATAGGTTCAGATGTCCTTTTCATTAGTATTACTTCAGGTGTTATAAAACCTCATAAAAATTCATAAAGGATCAGCAACTTTACTCTGATTCATTCAAGGTGTGTTACTTAATGGGTTTTTATAGATATTAAACCAGATCTATTTATACTTCTGGAAAATGTTATTTCATATAATTGGGATAAATATTTCACAAGGAAAATTTTATTATTGCTTGTTTCACTGAAAAATTCCTAAACAATATTCATTACAGTGCTGAGTTATCATATCCAGTACCACCACACAAAAATTATTTTTGGGGTGAAAGAGTCTAATCCTTATAAAGAATTCTTTCAGAGAGTTTTAGGCATTATCACTGAACAACATGGAAGGCCAGATCCATATGTCTGTTCCCAAATAGCAGGACTGTAAATAAAATTCATGCTTATTTTCTGATAATGTTCAGACACTTGCAGTAGATTGTCTACTCTTTTATCAGTTTTTGGGTTGTGGGTTTTTTTTATTTGGGTTTTTGGTTTGTTTTTTGGGTTTTTTTTTTCATTTTTAAGATGAAGTACTTGTAATATTCCCAGAGGACTGTGATTTAAACCCAGAAGCTTGCTGTTAGCAAGTTGTGCCTTGGGGAAAAATGAATACCCAAGTTAGGCTGTTCAATTATTTCACTCTTAAAAACACAGAGATTCTCTTGAGCTTTTGGGTGTAGATTTTGGGGGAGAGATGCTAGCTCCATGCTTGAATATGCATTTTGCTTTGTTCCTAGGAAAAAGAACATAAGGTGTGAAGAAAAAAAAATGCAATTAATCTCATGAATAGCATTACAAATAAAACACCGTTAAAATAGTATTTCTTTTGCATAAATATATCAGCCAAATCATTACCCAGTCCTCTGCTTCTGACATTATGAGAGACAGAATATGATGTTTAAACAGGCAATTAACTTCTATTTTTCACCAAAATCAGCTGATCAGAATAAAAACTCATTTTCTGCTTAGAACCACAAGGTTTTATTAGAACCCTAGCTGTGAACAAGCAAGGATTAAAAAGAGGAGAACCAGAAAAGCGAAAAGAGAGAAGAAAATTTAGCTGGAAGTTTGGGTGTGACCGTTTAAAAGATCTTCACCTAACCTATTTCTTGCAAGAGTTGGAGCCACTCACAGAAATATTTGACAACAGTCTCTTCTGTCAGAAGGAATTACAGTCAGGGAGGAATAGGAATATAACTGACTGCCAAGGAGCAAGATGGACATCTATTTGGCCTACCTAGAAAAGGTCCCTGTCGTATAAGACTTCTGCTCTGGGGTCTCTGCTGGTAGGCATTGATGTAGATCATGGTGTTGACCTAAAACTTTTCAAACATTGCTAGTCTTTTTATAGAGTACAATTCAAACTATTTCATCACTGTCATGTGCTTGGTATGCTGTTACTGATCATTGTGTGTGATTTCACACATATACTACATGCCATTCAGTTTATGAAATATGGGGTTTACTTACTGGTGTGATGCACAGGTCTATCAAGTCAAATAATTTATTCTCCATTTTACCTAAGCCTGCAATTTCTTTAAGTTAAAGTAGGTTTAACTTGTGCTGCAGAGATGCCTACTATGAAAATTTCTGATTTAAATGTTAGCCAGCCATAAACAAAGAAATACTATTGGCATTGTAGGATTTAGGATATTGTACCGCAGGCTCAGAAACATGTTCTAACTCAGGACTGTTCATCTGATTCAGTTAATCAAGTATAAAATAAGTCGTCTAGAAAGAATTGGTTAGGTTTCAGGTTCAATTACAAGTTCATGTTCAATTTAGGGTTGCCCTGAAATTTTAACTCAGGTTAAGGTAATATTATATTATATTTACTAATGGTTTAATTTAATTAGATTAACCAAATTGGAGTTTTGTACTGTAATAGATATAACTCTACTTCAAATCTTACCAATAATTAGGAACAAGGAAAGAAGTTTGGAGAAAGTAAGAATAAAATGTTAAAGAAATCTGCTTCATTTTAATGAATCCAGAGCAAAACCTACTTGAGATACTCAAGCGTATATTAAACATTGGTTGGAGGAGAAACATTTTCAAAATCAAAATCTTTGTCTAGAATACTGATATGGGGGAAATAAAAGTGTGAATAACTATAAATATAATGAGATAATAAGTGTAGATAAATAATGAAGGCAGGGATTTTTAGCTTTATGCACTAGATATTAAATATCGCACTCTACTAACAATTGATAAGCTTAGTAAGGTCCACTGATTCTTTTATGCCACAACCACTAAATAAGATTTTACCAAAACCAGCATATTGACATCACCTCATATTCTTTTTGTGAATTTTTTAAAACACTTTACAGATAGAGATGGGAAAGTAGAGAAATTCAGATAATTGAAAGAATCATTATGAAGTAAAAAAAATCCAAGATTTTAAGGTTATGCTGATATTGAAAGAAAAAAATTGTTTCAAATTTTTTTTTTTTTTGACACCATACCAAAAGCTAGAAATATCTTCTTAAGGTATGAAAACCAGTTTTCTAAACAGCTTTTCTAAAAGTACGTGGTGATACTCTTGGGTACATGCAGACATGTGTGTACTTCATAAACTTTCCTTTGCTCCCACAACCTTTGTTATGTACTGTTCAGAATCACCAGCTCAAATGAAATGAGTGAGCTATGGTAAACCACCAGAGAGGACAAGGTGTTAAAAATGTTTTGTGAGTGTTTGTGTTATGAATGATGTCTATTTCTGGCAGATAGTTTCCAGTTTGCTGAAGCTATGAATCTCCTTGTAGCTGGTACTTATCAGAGGACCATGGAACAAATCTGTGAATTTTCTGTTTACCAATGTAAAATGTGAGGGTGTGTATATAATTTTAGCTAATCCTTGGACAAGTAAATTATGCTAATTTTCTAAGTGTGATATGAGAATAAATTAAAATTAACCATAGCAGTTTAATCAATTTACTTCAGTTCTTCTGAACTCTGTCCTGTACACAGTACCCCAATAGTCATCATGCAGTTCCACTCCCTGAATTATTCGTTGCAAAGCTGGATAAGCACCTTCCTACTTCTTGGCTGTTCCATCATAAGTGAGGGAAAGGATAACCCAGATAAAGGAGAGGTAAAAGCAGCAATGATGATAGTCCAGAGCAGCTTTTAGATTTTGCCCATGGAAAATTTAGAATCATAAACTAGTTGCGTTGGAAGAGACCTTTAAAGGCCAACTAGTCCAACCCCTGCAATCAGCAGCAACATCTTCAGGTAAATCAGGTTGCTCAGAGCTCCATCCAACCTGATTTTAAATGATTCCAGGGATAAGGCATCTACCACCTCTATGGGCATACTGTTCAGTGTTTATTTAAAATTATTAGTTTAAGCACAGTCACAAGATTTTATTTTTAGAAAATCAAAGTATCATGTTTTGATTTGAATCCTTCTGGAGGAAAAAAAAATTGAAATATATAAATTTAATTTGAAAAGGTATGTGAAGTTAAAGCATCCAAATACTCCTCTCCCAAAAAAGCAAGGCTAAGGAATCTGAAACATGAAGAAGTGATTTGCTCGAGGACATACCCAGGAGATAAAAAAAAAATGAAGAATAGAGCAATTTTCCCCAGCTCCTCAGTATGAAATCAGTTGCCTGTCCACTTCAAATGGCACCTCCTTACAGTGCTAACTTCAACAGCTCCAACTTTCAGTATTTTCAAGCTCAAGTTACAGGCGATTTATACATTAGGAGATTTTAAAATACCCATTTTCTGACAGAAAGGTCTTGACTGATATATATGATATTTATCTGGTTTCATTCATCATAGCAAAGATGAATCCCAAAACTGTGCTTCCATCATTCTTCCAAATGACAATTCACTCTAATCAGATTTCTCTTGCAAGATTTGCACCTTTTTTTCAGCTTTATGGGTGAGATTTCCATTGAAGCCATGGCAAAAAATGCTTAGTATCATTGCTGTTTCCTTTTGAAAATACAACTAAATTATCCAAGTTGAGTTATTTTTATACTTTTTATTATTGTATTGATGTATTCTTTCACTTCTTCAATGCAAACAGCTATAAAACAATACAAAATAACACTGGTATGTTATTATTTTAAATTGAAAATAGTCCCATTTGTGTTTTAAGTGGCTTTGAAAAAGTATGACCAAATATTTCCTAATACCTACTGTTTTCCTAAAGAGAAGAAATATCTTGGCACTTTTATTAAATGAATAAAAATAAATTGATGAGAAATGAAGTTTCTATGTCTGAGGCAGTTATTGGTCTTTTTTCCAGAGTCTAATGAATATACCATTTTTTGAAGCCAGTCTTCTTATTGTCATCATATATATATATATTTGTATATATATTGGAATTGAAAGTAACAGTAGTAATTCATTTTGAAGAACAATGGTACATTCATATCAGAAAGTTCTCTTTTTGAGACTGGCACAGGTTTTATGAATAGTTTAACTGTAATAAAACTGAAATGTAATAAAAGTGAGAGTGATTGACAATGCATGCTCAGCATTATATATAAGAAGAAATGGTGCCTGTCATAGTCCTTTGCAATCTGACTCATTAGCTTCTTATCACATTAGGACACAATGTCTGTGTATGTATTGTTGCTCAAAATCCCACTTAAATCCAGGCTGCCTACACACTGGCTTGCACATTGCTTTAAATTACAGGCAAATCCCAGTGACTTTTTCTGTTCTGAGTTATCAGTAAATCAATTCAGTCATGAACTTGAAAATGGTTTAAGCTCATGTCTCTGTCCTGTCTCTGCCCTGTTGAACTCTTCTATCATTCAGGAGAATAAAAGTCAACAGGACTGTGTTGGCCATCACTAGCCCAGAGAATGTGCAAATCATTTTCCTAGAATAAATGAGATGTCAGGGTACAAAATCTATGTCTTGACTGTCTCTATTAAATCTGAGGAAAACCAGAGAATTCTTGCAGAACATTGTATTATTCGTTTCATAGATACTTGAGATGGGACAATACTGTAAAAACAAGGAACATTTGAATCGCTTTGACTAAAATGTATTAATTCAGGAATTGATAACATCTTGCTTTTGTGTTGCAGTTTTATATGGACTTCATACTGCCCTCCTGTTGTTGTGTAGGACCAAATGACACTGAGGAGGCTAAAGAGGTCAAAGCATTTTAATAAGAGATATATCTAGTTTCATTAATTACACCATATCCCTGTCCCATGTGGAAAAAGGTGCAGTGAGAGAAAGAAGTAAGGTGGGTTAGTGTGATAGTTTCTAATATGACCAACCTGTCCCATGGGAGACATGGTGCAGTCCCACCGAGAGATTGGACAGGCCATTTTGGTGGCTCACTCCTGCTTAGCTGTGCCTGGTCCAGGTGCTGGATCATGAGATTTCTCTGGACTGTTTTCCACTCCATGGTCTTCTTGGAGATTGGAGAGCAAGTCTGAGGTCCTGATGCAGGGTCATGGGTCTTTGTTCCTCAGACTCTTTCCAGAAACTCTCAGTCACCTCAGTAGGTTTAAGTTTCCTTAGTTACAAAGACTAGGTAGACATATTTTCTAGCAGTCTGTGTTCAAATCACACAGTTATTTTCTGATTTGCTGATGTCCTTTTTGGTGCTTATGATCTGCTTTTTCTAGGCACTTCTGGAAACTTCTACACTTTTTGATGATCAAACATGTTATTTGCATAGCTAGGCTACATACATGCTTAAGCACACCAAAACTATTCTGTTTGGGAGAGATGGTTCATCATATTTTATTTAATGTGTCTATAGTTAAAGTTCATGGGTTGATGCTAGCAGTTATGCTAACTAGACCTAGCTACCATACCTGCTGACTGGGAATCACAATCACTGGTTGTAGTACCATAAGATGGAAAATTATAGGCTTGTATGTCCAGTCACATTTTGTACAATTATTACAGAATGGTGTCCACTGGTTTCTAACAGAAACTGTGAAATGCATGGGAAATCAGAACAATGTACAATGGCATCCTGACCAGAGAAAAAGGGGTAATTTTTGAAGGCATGAATGTCAAGCCCACAGCCTAAATAGATGTCCATAAAGCAGTGGTGATTCTCAGTTGGTGGTCTTTCTTGGTTTCACCATATTGCAGGAGACAATACGACTCTTACGTCAGCCTTACAGGTGAAATGGCTATAGGAACTAGGAGAAAAATTGAAACAGAGTAATTTCCAGAGAGATAAAGGTATCAAAGGCTTTGAGATGGTGAGCTGTTCCTGACTTGCTCTGTTCACATGTTGCTACCCAAGGTAAGAATCAGTGATTTTTACATGGATGTTAATTGGTTTAAGGTTGGAAAGAAAGGCTCTGAGAAAGGGTAAGCTAGAGGTTCATCTAGGTTCATGGTACCTATCAGTTGAAGTAACTGAAATAGTGTGATACAACTGAAATTAAAATGACAATATTCAGGTGTCTACACATAAGTTGTCTAGTGCAGATCCTATTCTGAAGACCTAGTTAATACAAGCAAAAAATCTAGAAAGAATTTTAGCTGATGAGCCAGTAACATATTTCTGTTGATCTGAATGACTGTTTAAACTCCACTGACCAGATCCCCATTGATTATAAATGTACTTTAAAATCATTAATAATCCTTACTTGATTCCTACTCTGGGGACTTAGTTCACTTACCTAAAAAATTCATTTGTGTTTATATGGTATCTGAGAGATGGGATGGGTGACAAAGGTGATAAAGGACTCATGGAAGGCCTGTCCTCTTCTGGACTGGCATTTGGAAGGCATGACAGGATACACGGGACATCTCAAATGACTCTGTACTTGTGTTTAAGCAGCAAAATCAAGCCCTGGCTTCCATAAGCTGAACACCACACAGAAGTGTGGGGCATTCATTAGACCTACATACACCACACAAGCAGGGAAATCCAAAGGAATTAAAGTTGATTAAACTGAACTCTAATAGTTCAGCCTACTTGCTACAACAAAGTTAAATATAAGTATTTAGCTCAACTAGAAAAATCATGGGCAATGATTCCACTGCAGCAGGAAATAAAACCCAAACAAACAGTACTCAAATATATCAACCATGTCACTTTTTGGGACTTATTTCAGCAAAGACAGATTCTGTGAATAGAGCTGACTGTATGGTGGGTACAGAGTCTAAAGCTCTGCTGTTTTGAAGCTATGTATCCTCAAAACTTTACTTTCAAATAGATGAGGATAAGAACAACTATACTGAAGATCAGGTTCTCACATAAGGGAGATTTATAGCTGACCTGAAAATGTTGCATTGGGGAGAGAAGGCTGTCCTATGTTTTTCTTGGTCTTATATTGTTAAACTGATGTCAAATTCTTGTGTAAATAGCCCAGATGAATTGACATTGAACATGTGTTTTATTATTATTAATCTTTACTTACTTAATGAAAGATGTTTAAGTGTAATTAACTTGTACTATAATGAAGTTAATGCAGCCACCTTGAAAGCAGTTTTCAATATTTAAAGGGAAATTGAAAGCAATTACCAATAGCCTTGATGTCTATGAAACTTTTGTGAATACTTACATTATTTTACTCTGCAGTGCAGAAATTTTGTAGCAAATTACACTGAGGAGAGTGTTTAAGATTTGTTGTATTAATTTCTTTTCTTAGTGCAGCAACATTTCCATGTGTTATGTAGCATAATAACAGACACAAAAAAAAATATGATCATTCTACCACTTAATGTATTTTAACTCTGAATGTCACAAGCCAATTTAATGTATTTCTGAAACATTTAAGTTTAGTCTCCAAGAGTTGTTACTATATTAAAATATTTGACATGAATATTTCTGTTATCCAGTTACCTGATTTTTTAAATACTAACTAATCAATGAGTTTGATAGGATGTACATGTTCCTAAATTCAAGACTAAATGTGCTGTACTGTAAAATACTTAGAGCTGATGTCTTGAAAATGCAGATAGTGTTGCACCTGTTAAATTAAAGCTATTATAAGCATTATTTTTTAGTCATTACTGTTAGGCTAAGTCTGCAAAGAAAGCTGTAACTGCATGAATAGTCAGAAGTTATTTTTATTTGTGACTCCATTTTGGCTGAGAGTCTCATTATTCTTATGTGTATAACAAAACACTGCTTATCAGATACACACAAAATGTTCTCTTTTCAATATTTTTCACAACAGATAATTTTCTTAAAAATACATATAAACAGGTTTTCCAGTTCCATTTTACAGCTAATTCTTTTGTTATAAAACACTATTTTAAGATTTGCTTTAAAGAATGATTCAGCAGTTCAGTCTTTTTGACAATGATTTGAAGATCCTGATAGCTGCAGAGTCTCCAGACAAGGTAAGGTAAAAGAGGTTGTTAGAAAGGGAGTTCAGCATTTGTTGTGTCGGAATTGTGTGAAGAGAAGCCCTTAGACTGTTAAATTGAATCTTTTCAAACCCAATTTAGGTAGTTAATTTTAGAATTTGAAGCATACTCTTTTAAATACCTTTTTAAGGGATTTGCTAGTTATTGTAAGGCTGTAACTATGAAAGAAATTTACCAAACTAATTTTCTCCAGCTGCTCTCAGCTGACTGTGTAAGAACCACAATTCTTTTGAGGCAAGAATTTGCAGCGAATATGTCTGAAAAAGTAAAACCATTGCTGGACCAGTTGTGATACAAAGAATTAGACCTTGAAGTTTTGGAGTCAAAAATGCAAGTGGAGTACTGGCCCACTGATGTTATACCACCTGTTTCTACCTGACAATCAAAGTATACCTAGTTGTAAATGTTTAGTTGATCTCACATCACCCAATGAATTTTTGTCACGTACTGATTGATATACTGAAAAAAGATACACAGTAGTAAGTATGTAATCTTATATGAATCAAAATGATACAGGAATCATAATAAATGATTGGTAAGAGAGTGGAATCTATTGTTAAACATACAACTTCCAATCCTCCATGTCTGCACAACAAATCAGATGTAAAGACAAATCTTTGAGAGCAGGTGATGAAATAATAAAGTATTGACATTGTCTGTGTAAATTCATAAAGCTTGGAGGGTGAGGGAATGGCTTGATGTGAGCAACGTATAACTTATTAAGATCTAAATCCTTAGGAGAGAATGCCATGTATTAAAAATGATGAATGTATATCCAATATTATGCAACTAAAACTTTTTATTAGGTTCTCATGAGCTCTGTAAGTCTGGAAGAGCTATTGAACAACTGTTTGGAAAAGCAAAATAAGTAAGCCTAAGGTACCAACATGTCTAGCTTGGATTAAACTGTATGGAATTTAAGCTAGGCATAATACAGAGTAAAAGACAACTGATATAATTTCTTTCCCTTTCAGCCTCATTTTTGTGTCTAAAATCTTCACATTTTTAAATTATCTATTAAAAGGATTCTCTTGAAGGAATAACTTCATCCAGTTCAACATACAGTAGCATCCACAATGTATTTTGGAAGAAGCTCTCTCCCCAGAGAACTCCCCAAAAGGCAACAAAACAAAACAATAAATCCTCAGCCAAAAAACCTAAAGAAAGAGACCAGGAAAAAAAAAAAAAATTGCCATTGTTACTGTAAGCAATCACTAAGTCTGGAAACCAAAAAATATCTAGGAGAACATTCTTTTACGTTAGAAAGAGGTCTGTGTTCTCAACTGGTATTAAGAGGGTATGCAAATTAGAAAGTATCAAGCTATACAATAGACTTCTGTTTGTTTGTTTTAGCTTAAAAGAAATATGATGGTTTACTTTGAAATTATCCCCTAGTAAGATTTCTTGAACATCCTTTTGCAATGACTTTAGGATACTGAACTGAATATGAAGAGTATCTATTTTATCAAATGCTCTTATGTTAAATAAAACCTGACTAAGCACCATAATATGTATTTGAGACACTTCATAGTTTATAAGAATTTACTACATACATTTTAAAGATCAGGTTTTGTGTGTGCATGTATATGTACACGTGTGAGCATTATAAACATATGTTTGACTGGTTTGAAGTGAAAGAAACTTAGTATTAGACACACCCCAGGACAACCTATATAGACACTATAAATTGACTGTTACATTATACATTATGACACCTTACAAATTAACTCTTACATTTTGGCAGCCCTGATGGCCTGGTCATAATTTACCTGTTCTAAGACCTGCTTTTGCTATTAGTATTAAAATCCATGATTTAAAATAGTATTAAGTTAAAAAATTAAACAACTTGGGTTATTTTTTAAGACTTAAAGACATAAACAAGATTGTCTTACCTTTACAGATCATGATTTTTAAGAAAATAAGAATTATCCTATCTACAAAAAAATATCATGGGCAAGTGACAACAGAATCTCTTTGATCCCTTGGCTGAAACCCAATTTCAACAATAGACACTGTATCTTGTTTCACCTGTAGACAACCCTGCTGGACTATAAATTTCTTGAACTCATATCCAAATTCACCACTTAGCTCTTCTGCTTTGTTGTGATCTTTAGTTTTGTTTGCATATGTTTGTTTATGTGTGTGCATAAATTTTAAATTTACTTGCATACTTTCCAGCTCTTGCAGATATGTCTGATTTGAAACCAGACTAGAAATCAGGAACAGAATAGCCCAGAGTAAGAGAACATTCAAGAAAAGTGATGAAGCAAATTTTAACAACAGGAGATCTACCTACTATATACTGTGATTTTCTACCTATCTAAAAGAAAAGATTTTGTTCCCCAACATGTTTTAAAATCAACGATTTAGTCAAGGGAATGGTTCTGTGTAATTTTTCTGTTTGGTCTCACCCAGTTACTCTGATTTATGCTCTTTTCTTCAGTTGTTTCCATGAATGTTTTCTGTCTCAGATAATGAGACTACTGGAATATACTAAAACTCTATATATGTCTGACTATATTTGATAAACCCAAAATACAAATGTAGAGCTCAGTGAAAAACAAGGATTCCATTTTGCCAGAATATAATGTATGAGGCCTCATTTTCATCTGCACTTTTGAATTGTTTATATTGCACAGAAACAAATAAAAAGTACAAGACATACATTAATTCAAAATTATTTCTTAAAAAATAGTCACTCACGATATGGGAGATGTTGACTCATTTATCTCTCCCCTGGCATGAAGGGATTTGAACCATTATCTACTCCCGTCTTATTGCAATTATCATCCTGTGCAACATTCCCAAATGGGAGTGTCCACCCACTTTCTGGACTCCACACTATTCTGAGCAGTGGGGCAAAAGCTCTATGAGTAGCCATCAGTGCTATCCTCCTGACTCTTGTCATGGTTTTCAACAACAGTTTATGTTGGAGATGAATTTTTGCAGGATTCACTACTCCATTCAAATTGCAAAACTGAACCAACAAAATTTTCAATTACAGCCTCAGTAATTGATCAGGGATTGCACATCATTGTATTTGTTATTAACTTCAGGATATGTTGAAAAAATCTTATGTTAGTTTACTCAGCTCTAACATTTTTCCAGTATTATTCAGCAAAAAGTGAAGAATTCCCCATATGCTATTCTCTCTGAATCTCAGAGCGTGATGAATCAGACAACTTTTTCTTTACCAGACAAGTTGCGTCTTACTAGAAGTCTGTCTATAGTCCAAAATACCTCTAGCGAACAGGGAAAAGCAGTAGCCTATTGGTGAATTGTAATTGTAGTTATTTTATGGGAAGACATAGGACATTATGAGAGGAATCACTGTAAAAATACAGATAAGCAAGTTTGACCCTACCTCCCCTTTGCTTTTGCTAACAATTTTCACCATGTTTTGTTTTCTTTACTGTTCACCCAGTAATTGTTATTTTCAATTTTATGATTATTTTTTATGAAATTATGTAATATATAATTAAATTAAATTTATAATTATATTTTAGAATTTT